>NC_086446.1:606185260-606415260 GCF_028390025.1 Pseudophryne corroboree
AGGATTCCCTGAGTGTGTGGTGTGTCGGTACGTGTGTGTCGACATGTCTGAGGTAAAAGGCTCTTCTAAGGAGGAGATGGAGCAAATGTGGTGTGTGGTGTCTCCGTCGACAACGCCGACACCTGACTGGATATGTGGAATTAAGTGCTGAGGTAAAATTATTGCACAAAAGATTAGAGAACAGACAGGGAATCTACCCATGTCTGTCCCTATGTCGCAGGGACCTTCAGAGTCTCAAAACGCCCACTATCCAAAATAATAGACACTGATACCGACACGGAGTCTGACTCCAGTGTCGACTACGATGATGCAAAGTTACAGCCAAAACTGGCAGAAAAGTATTCAATATATGATTATTGTAATAAAAGATGTTTTGCATATCACTGATGACCCATCTGTCCCTGACACGAGGGTACACATGTTTAAGGGGAAGAAAGCTGAGATAACATTTCCCCCCCTCTCATGAACCAAATGAATTGTGTGAAAAAGAGCGGGAATCTCCAGACAAGAAACTGCAGTTTCCCAAAAGAATTCTCATGGCGTATCCTTTCCCTGCTAGGGCCAGTATACGATGGGAATCCTCCCCTAGGGTGGACAAGGCATTGACACGTTTACCCAAAAGGTAGCGCTGACATACCAAGATACAGCTACCCTCAGGGATCCTGCAGATAGCATGCAGAAAAGTACTTTGAAGTCCATTTACACACATTCTGGTACACTACTCAGACCGGCGATTGTGTCGGCAGGGGTTTATAGCGCTGTAGCAGCGTGGACAGATACCTTATCAGCGGAGATTGAAACCCTAGATAAGGATACCATGTTATTGACCCTAGGATATATATATAAAAGATGCTGTCTTATATATAAGACATGCTCAAAGAGACATTGGTCTACTGGGTTCTAGAGTCAACGCTATGTCGATTTCTGCTAGACGTGCCCTGTGGAACATGCAATGGACAGGTGATGCCGACTAAAAGAGGCATATGGAGGTTTTACCTTACAAGGGTGAGGAATTGTGTGGAGAAGGGCTCTCGGACCTGGTCTCCACAGCTATAGCTGGTAAATCTGATCTTTTGCCTTATATTCCCTCACAGCCTAAGAAAGCACGACATTATCAAATGCAGTCCTTTCGGTCGCAGAAAAACAAGAAAGTACGAGGAGCGTCCTTTCTTACCAGAGGTAAGGGCGCAGGGCACAGCTAGTTTCCAGGAACAGAAGTCCTCCCCGGCCTCTACTAAATCCACCGCATGACGCTGGGGCTCCGCCAAGGGAGTCCGCCCCAGTGGGAGCACGTCTTCGACTCTTCAGCCACATCTGAGTTCACTCAAAGGTGGATCCCTGGGCAATAGAAATTGTTTCTCAGGGTTACAAGCTGGAATTCGTAGAGGTGCCTCCTCGCCGGTTTTCCTTATCGGCCCTACCGGCTTCTCCCCCAGAAAGGGAGATAATATTAAATACAATTCACACATTGTATCTCCAACAGGTGGTGCTCAAGGTTCCCCTCCTTCAACAAGGAAGGGGATATTACTCAACCTTGGCTGTAGTCCCGAAACCGGACGGTTCGGTCAGACCTATTTTAAAATTAAAATCTCTGAACCTATACATGAAAAGGTTCAAATTCAAGGTGGAATCGCTCAGAGCGATCATCGCCAGCCTGGAAGGGGGGGATTTTATGGTGTATCTAGACAGAAAGGCTGCATACCTTCATGTTCCCATTCATCCACCCCATCAGGCGTACCTGAGAATTACGGTACAGTATTGTCATTACCAATTTCAGGGTAATTGGAGGAAATGATGGTGCTCCTACGCAAGCAAGGAGTCACAATTATCCCATACTTGGACGATCTCCTAATAAGGGCGAGATCAAAAGAGCAGTTGTTGAACAGCGTGTCACTTTCGCTGAAGGTGTCACAGCAACTCGGCTGGATTCTCAATATCCCGAAGTCACAGTTGGTTCCTAGGACTCGTCTGCCCTTCTTGGGTATGATTCTGAATACGGACCAGAAATGGGTTTATCTTCCGATAGAGAAGGCCCAGGAACTAATGACTCTGGTAAAAAACCTATTAAAGCCAAAACAGGTGTCAGTGCATCACTGCACTCGGGTCCTGGGAAAGATGGTGGCATCTTACGGGGCCATTCCCTTCGGCAGGTTCCATGCGAGGACTTTCCAATGGGATCTACGGAACAAGTGGTCCGGATCACATCTACAGATGCATCAGTTAATCACCCTGTCCCCTAGGGCCAGGGTGTCTCTCCTATGGTGGCTGCAGAGTGCTCACCTTCTGCAGGGTCGCAAATTCGCCATCCAGGACTGGATTCTTGTAGACACGGACGCGAGCCTCCGAGGTGGGGGAGCAGTCACACAGGGAAGAAACTTCCAAGGTCTTTGGGTCAAGTCAAAAAACTTGTATTCAAATCAACATCCTGGAGCTGAGGGCCATATACAACGCCCTTCGGCAAGCGGAAACATTGCTTCGCGACCTACCGGTTCTGATCCAGTCAGATAGCATCACCGCAGTGGCTCATGTAAACCGCCAAGGCGGCACAAAGAGCAGAGTGGAAATGGCAGAAGCCACCAGGATTCTCCGCTGGGCGGAAAATCATGTAAGCACATTTTCAGCAGTTCATTCCGGGAGTGGACAACTGAGAAGCAGACTTCCTCAGCAAACACGACCTGCATCCAAGAGAGGACTTCTTTAGGAAGCTTTCGCACAGATTGCAAGTGAGCGGGAACTGCCACAGATAGACATGATGGCGTCCCGCCTCAACAAGAAGCTACAGAGGTATTGCACCAGGTCAAGAGACCCTCAGGCAGTAGCTGTAGATGCCCTAGTGACACCGTGGGTGTTCCAGTCGGTCTATGTATTTCCCCCTCTTCCTCTCATACCCAAGGTGTTGAGAATGGTAGGAGGGAGAGGAATGAGAACAATCCTCATTGTTCCAGATTGGCCACGAAGGACCTGGTATCCGGATCTGCAGGAAATGCTCACAGAAGATCCGTGGCCTCTTCCTCTAAGACAGGACCGGTTGCAACAGGGGCCATGTCTATTCCAAGACTTACCGCGGCTGCGTTGGACGGCATGGCGGTTGAACGCCGGATCCTAGCGGATAAGGGTATTCCGGATGAGGTCATTCCTACGCTAATAAAGCCTAGGAAGGACATGACATCTAAACCTTATCACCGTATATGGCAAAAATATGTTTCTTGGTGTGAGGCCAGGAATGCTCCTACGGAAGAATTCCATCTGGGCCGTTTCCTTCACTTCCTGCAAACTAGAGTGAATTTCGGCCTAAAATTAGGATCTATTAAGGTTCAGATTTCGGCCTTATCCATTTTCTTTCAAAAGGAATTGGCCTCTCTCCCTGAAGTACAAACTTTTGTGAAGGGAGTACTGCATATTCAGCCTCCTTTGGTACCTCCGGTGACGCCTTGGGACCTTAACGTGGTGTTAAGTTTCATTAAGTCACACTGGTTTGAACCACTTAAAACGGTGGAGTTGAAAAATCTCACTTGGAAGGTGGTCATGTTATTAGCCTTGGCTTCGGCTAGGCGAGTGTCGGAATTAGCGGCTTTATCACATAAAAGCCCCTATCTGGTTTTCCATATGGATAGAGCGGAATTGCAGACCCATCCTCAATTACTGCCAAAAGTGGTTTCATCCTATCATATGAACTATTGTGGTGCCTGTGGCTACGCATGACTTGGAGGATCCCGAATCCCTTGATGTGGTCAGGGCTTTGAAAATTTACGTGGCCAGATCGGCTACAGTCAGAAAAACAGAAGCACTGTTTGTCATGTATGCAACCAACAAGATTGGTGCCCCTGCTTCAAAGTAGACTATTGCTCGCTGGATCTGTAACACGATTCAGCAGGCGCATTCTAAGGCGGGATTGCGGTTACCTAAATCGGTCAAGGTCCATTCCACTAGGAAGGTGGGCTCTTCTTGGACGGCTGCCAGAGGGTTCTCGGCGCTACAGCTGTGCCGAGCTACTACTTGGTCAGGTTCAAACTCCTTTGCAAAGTTCTATAAGTTTGATACCCTGGCTGAGGAGGACCTCCTGTTTGCTCAATCGGTGCTGCAGAGTCATCCGCACTCTCCCGCCCATTTGGGAGCTTTGGTATAATTCCCATGGTCCTTACGGAGTCCCCAGCATCCTCTAGGATCCTCTGTCCGTCTCCTCTGGGCACAGTTTCTCTAGCTAAGGTCTGGAGGAGGGGCATAGAGGGAGGAGCCAGTGCACACCAGATCTAAAGTCTTTCTTAAAGTGCCCATGTCTCCTGCGGAGCCCGTCTATCCCCATGGTCCTTACGGAGTCCCCAGCATCCTCTACGGACTACGAGAAAAAGATTTACCGGTAGGTTTAAAATCTTATTTTAAATTATTATTAGATTATGTAAATAATAACTATTTTAACCAGATTCAGTATCATTTTACTACCAAATATGCAGATTTGTTAATACAGTTGCCATTTAAAAAAATAAATAAATTCAGGGACATCTTTTGATATATGCAGTGTATGTATATGAGTATATATGTGTGTGTGTGTGTGTGTGCGTGTGTGTGTGTGTGTGTGTGTGTGTGTGTGTGTGTGTGTGTGTACACTGCTCAAAAAAATAAAGGGAACACTTAAACAACACAATGTAACTCCAAGTCAGTCACACTTCTGTGAAATCAAACTCTCCACTTAGGAAGCAACACTGATGGACAATCAATTTCACATGCTGTTGTGCAAATGGAATAGACAACAGGTGGAAATTATAGGCAATTAGCAAGACATCCCAAATAAAGGAGTTGTTCTGCAATTGGTGACCACAGACCACTTCTCAGCTCCTATGCTTTCTGACTGATGTTTTGGTCACTTTTGAAAGCTGGCGGTGCTTTCACTCTAGTGGTAGCATGAGACGGAGTCTACAACCCACACAAGTGGCTCAGGTAGTGCAGCTCATCCAGGATGGCACATCAATGCGAGCTGTGGCAAGAAGGTTTGCTGTGTATGTCAGCGTAGTGTCCAGAGCATGGTGGCGCTACCAGGAGACAGGCCAGTACATCAGGAGACGTGGAGGAGGCCGTAGGAGGGCAACAACCCAGCAGCAGGACCGCTACCTCCGCCTTTGTGCAAGGAGGAACAGGAGGAGCACTGCCAGAGCCCTGCAAAATGACCTCCAGCAAGCCACAAATGTGCATGTGTCTACTCAAACGATCAGAAACAGACTCCATGAGGGTGGTATGAGGGCCCGACGTCCACATGTGGGGGTTGTGCTTACAGCCCAACACCGTGCAGGACGTTTGGCATTTGCCAGAGAACACCAAGATTGGCAAATTCGCCACTGGCGCCCTGTGCTCTTCACAGATGAAAGCAGGTTCTCACTGAACATGTGACAGACGTGACAGAGTCTGGAGACGCCAAGGAGAATGTTCTGCTGCCTGCAACATCCTCCAGCATGACCGGTTTGGCAGTGAGTCAGTAATGGTGTGGGGTGGCATTTCTTTGGGGGGCCGCACAGCCCTCCATGTGCTCGCCAGAGGTAGCCTGACTGCCGTTAGGTACCGAGATGAGATCCTCAGACCCCTTGTGAGACCATATGCTGGTGCGGTTGGCCCTGGGTTCCTCCTAATGCAAGACAATGCTAGACCTCATGTGGCTGGAGTGTGTCAGCAGTTCCTGCAAGACGAAGGCATTGATGCTATGGACTGGCCCGCCCGTTCCCCAGACCTGAATCCAATTGAGCACATCTGGGACATCATGTCTCGCTCCATCCACCAACGCCACGTTGCACCACAGACTGTCCAGGAGTTGGCGGATGCGTTAGTCCAGGTCTGGGAGGAGATCCCTCAGGAGACCATCCGCCACCTCATCAGGAGCATGCCCAGGCATTGTAGGAAGGTCATACAGGCACGTGGAGGCCACGCACACTACTGAGACTCATTTTGGCTTGTTTTAAGGACATTACATCAAAGTAGGATCAGCCTGTAGTGTGTTTTTCCACTTTAATTTTGAGTGTGACTCCAAATCCAGACCTCAATGGGTTAATAAATTTGATTTCCATTGATAATTTTTGTGTGATTTTGTTGTCAGCACATTCAACTATGTAAAGAATAAAGTATTTAATAAGAATATTTCATTCATTCAGATCTAGGATGTGTTGTTTAAGTGTTCCCTTTATTTTTTTGAGCAGTGTGTATATATATATATATATATATATATATCATGGAATAGTGGCACTCCAAGGGACTTACAAGGATACATCAATAAAGGAGGCGATGAGTCGCCTTGCAGCCGGTTAACATTTCAGTTTAATAAAAACTTTCGTCAGAACAATATGCTGTGTCAAAGAAACATACCTTTATGCCAAGAATCCACTCGGTCAGACAAACAGCGCGGTCTCTGACCGCTTCACTGAACCGGTGACGTCACGTGAGTGAGACGTGCGCTGTGCAGCGCCTCCTCCGGTCACGCCGTATCCTAGAGACATATATATGTGTGTGTGTATATGTATATATATATATATATATATATATATATATACACAACTCCTCGCTCCGGCACTCCACAGACTCCTGTATAGTTACTGCGCCCGGTGCCCTCCTCGATGCAACCTCCGTGGCTGCACGCTATCTAACTCTCCAATGGCGGCACTTGGACTAATTCAGTAGAAATGACAGTAGTTGGCTAATTGTGGGCCCACAATTAGCCGACTACTGTCATTTCTACTGAATTAGTCCTAGTGCCGCCATTGGAGAGTTTTATATATATATATATATATATATATATATATATATATATATGTGGAACAATAGAGGATAGCGCCTAAGTACACCCAGTAGGACACTTAAATAAATAAAATTATCTAAATTATTAAATATCCTTTTTAGCAGAGTATAACACACCTCATATGTGAATGAGTGGCAGCTCTCACACAGTATAAGAATAAAAATTAAAAAATGAAGTAAATAAGAGCGCCTAATAGTGTTAGTGTGGAAATTTATATATAAAAGATAACTTAGCTCATAAAGCTTTCAGCCTGATGATTCTCAGAAGTAAAACATGTAAAAGAGAGATAAAAGCAACATAGTGTGTACTATTTTCAAACGTTTTAACGTTTTTCAAAGATACAAGCATTAGGAACTTTGCTGGTTCCAATAATTTGATATAGTAAAAACAGTAACAATTTATTAAACAACAATCCTGTCCCAACCACAGGTGGCAGGTAAAAGCAATTAAAAAACAGCTCGTCTGATCATAAATGTAGGTAGCGCACGTACAGAATTAAATATTAAAAACAGCTTATCTGTCCGCATATGGAAAGACCATAGATAAAGAGGAATATTCAGGCAGATTCTCTATCTGTAATAGCAGGTATCAAACGTACAGGATTGAAATTAAAAAAACAGCTTATCTGTCCGCAAATGGGAAGTCCAAGGGGTAAGCATCAAGTCCCTGTCCCAACGCGTTTCGTCCTAGCATGAGGACTTCATCAAGGGGATAACTGATATGGATATTACAGGATATTTATACCATAGTGGGTAATCACATGTGGGCATGCCAATATGACATCACTTCCTGTCAATGGAAACAGGATGTGTTTAAAAGGCAGATAGCCATCCTATATCTGCAAATATACTGGAGTATAATATAGAATCAATAAGTAAATTAAATTGTTAAATAATACAAAAATATATTAAAAGGTAAAGAAAGATAAAAAAGCCGCTGTGGAACGCACGCGGCGTCACTTCCGCCTAGTTGGAACGCATTTCGTCACTTCCACCAAAGCGGTCCGCTTAGTAATGAAAAATGTACAAGACAACAAAGGAGACATTTCTTAAAAACCATTTTACAGAGACATATAGTCACAGTATTAGTACGTCACTTGGTTGCATCAAAGTCACACACCAAAGTCAGTGGATCACGGCTGTATCGAGCGCCGATATAGCGGAACGTCATTTCCGGCTATCGGCGGTGGAACGCACAGTGAAACGCATACTCTTCCTGTTGGGTAGGAGGATCCAGACTGCACTGGGCGCCGATCTGGCGAGACGTCACTTCCGGCTAGCGGCGGTGGAATGCACAATGGAACGCAAACTCTTCTGGTGTCTTTTCCTGGTTTATTTAAGTCCATATTTCCGAATGCCTGGAACGCATAGCCATCTTAGAAATTCTATCTGATAGTAGATGTTTCATAAGATCCTGGAACGCACAGCCATGTTTTAAGAAAAATTGTATATTTATATATATAAAATCTATATAAAAAAAGAGTTTTTATATAAGAAGTGTAAGAAGCATTATAGCTAAAATTCAATAAAAGAGATATGGTAAAAAGTGCATAGTGATATCAGTGAAATGAATGTTTGTGAACAATAAAGATTGTGAATAATATTTTAAATTTTAAATTTTAATAACGTAGTGTACCCATAATATACAGAATGACAGAAAAAGGGTGATATAAGTGTTGAGAAAATTAAAACTCATAAAAAAGGTGCAATTTCGAAGCCTTCATTGAATCCTGAAGGTGCCAGTGTTCTCAATTAAAAAATCCAGAACATTTCTCTTTTGGACAGTTTATTTAAAATGTCACCGCCCCGTTCTCCAAGGCTTACAATTTCAATTCCTTTAAAGGTGAGATCATTTGGGTTAGAGTTATGTTTCTCCTGGAAATGTCTGTAAATGGCGTGTGTCGTGACTTTATTTTTAATATTTCGTACATGTTCTTGGATACGTATTTTCAGACACCTCTTAGTCTTTCCAACGTATTTTAGGCCACAGGTACATTCCAGGAGGTAAATAACCATGGTGGAGTTGCAATTAATGAACTGTTTGATCGTATATTCACGAGAATTGTCGTTATTGGAAAACGTCTTCCGATTTCTGTGAACCAGTTTACAAATGATGCAACTTCCACACTTATAACTCCCCTGGCATTTTATTGTTGGATTCGCTGTGTTAGATTTTAGTAGGCTCGGAGCTAGAAGGTCTTTGAGATTATTAGTGTTATGATTCCAGCACTCTGGTCTGAGGTGGTCCTATTGCAAGGACCGGAGCACTGGAACGGAATGCTGGGGAAGGGAGCGGGAATAGAAAGTAGCCCCTGGCGCCCTAACTCCGTTGTCTCGCCCGTGTGGTCAGAAATCCCCTGCGAGACTATGGTTGCTTGAGCCCATGGCAGCCGCGTTTGAAGGGCGGATTATGTCTGCCCAAGTCCGATGCCCCCTCAGGTCTTAATGGGAGACAAAGGGAAATCCGAGACAGGGTGATAACAAGGGGCCCTCTGACTAAACAACCAGGCCAGGGGCTACAAGCTAACTGACTAAACCTGAGGTATGTGCGGTAACCCGCCAGGGAAAAGGACAACCAAAATCCACTAGTCCGTACTCCTACCCAGCACCGCTGGATACCAGAGTGGATCTGTGGGAGCGGAATCCTCCGCAAAAGCTCCGGAACACAAATAATAAATGATAAATAATTAAGCGGCCCAAGCCGCAACACACGGCTACGCCGTGACTCACGAACACCACTGGATGTTCAAAGGTGCTCAGTCAGGACTCCAGGAACAGATGACGACTTCCGAGTACAGGACAACTGAGAACAGGAACGACCGGATACAGCAGGACTGGAAACACTTTCAGCAAACAGATTCAGCATTCAGGAAGCTATTACCGGCGTCTGTGAGAAGCCCAGGAAGTGTATTTAACAGGGAGTCCTCCAATCAGCTGTTTGGAGGCTGATTGGATTAAATGCCATACAGCTGCCAAGCTGCATGGCCAGGAAAACAGACATCTCATAATTTAAATTGAACCCAGCAACGGGGAACGCAGTCCGTAAGTGGCGTCCCCGTTGCTAGGGTCCGTGCGGCTCCGTGCGCCCGGCGTCTAGCGTTGCCAGGGAGCCGGCGGCTGTACGCGCACGGCGTCCCTGGTTGCTAGGCGCCGGGCCGCAGCGACGAGCGGACCCTGGCGCCTAACAGTACCCCCCCCTTGAGGAGGGGTCAAGGAACCCCTAAAGCCAGGTTTCCGAGGAAATTCCCGAAAAAATGCCCTCTTGAGCCTCGGGGCATGGAGATCCTTATCCAGGACCCAAGACCTTTCTTCTGGACCATAGCCTCTCCAGTGCACCAGAAAATAAAGCCGACCCCGGGACAATTTGGAATCGAGAACCTTCTCTACCAAGAACTCCTGATGACCCTGTACATCTACTGGTGATTTCCCCTGAGAGATCTTCCGAGGAAATCTACTGGATGAAACGTATGGTTTCAACAGGGAGCAATGGAACGTATTTCCGATCCGGAGAGCTCTTGGTAAACGTAACCGGAAAGCAACTGGATTGATTTTTTTAATAATATGAAATGGTCCAATAAATTTGGGGCCCAATCTAGCTGAGGTTTGTCGAAGTTTAATGTTACGAGTCGACAACCATACCCTATCTCCCACCTTAAAAGTGCAAGGCCGCCGGAGCCTGTCAGAAAAAATTTTCTCTCGAAATGCCGCTTTTCTGAGAGCAAGGTGCACTTTTCTCCAAATGAGTCTGAGATGAGAGGTTAAGGTTAGCGAGGAGACAGAGGAATGTTGAAAAAAAGAATTAGCTCTGGGGTGAAAACCAAAAACTGAAAAGAATGGAGACACATTAGTGGAGGAATGACAAGAATTGTTGTACGCAAACTCCGCCAAAGGAAGAAACTCGGACCAATCATTCTGGAGTTTGGCTGAGTACAAACGCAAATACTGTTTTAATGATTGATTAACTCGCTCGGTCTGCCCGTTGGATTGGGGATGGTAGCCGGACGTTAAAGACAATTTCATCTTTAATGAGGCACAAAAAGACTTCCAAAATTGTGCAATGAATTGTGGACCCCGATCAGAAACAATATCAGTGGGTAACCCATGAAGTCTGAAAACATGGCGGAGAAACAAAACTGCCAATCCCTGGGCAGATGGCAGTCGGGGAAGAGCAATGAAATGGGCCATCTTGCTAAAACGGTCCACTACCACCCATATGACTCGGAATCCGTCTGACAGAGGGAGGTCTACCACAAAATCCATGGAAATATGAGACCATGGCCTGAGAGGAACATTTAAGGGCATAAGTTGCCCGATAGGCAAGGAACGGGGAACTTTATGCTGTGCACAGACCTGACAAGAAAAAACAAACTCCTTAATGTCTTTAGAAAGACCAGGCCACCATACTGAGCGGGAGACTAATTCCAAAGTCTTAGAGATCCCCGGATGCCCGGCAACTTTGCTATCGTGAAACTCAGTCAAAACAGTAGCTCTCAAAAACTCAGGGACATAAAGACGACCAGCAGGAGTATTCCCAGGAGCTTGATGTTGAAGCTGCTTTAACTGGGTAAATAAATCTTGTGTGAGGCCTGCCCAAATGGCTGAAGACGGAAGTATGGGAGTAACAGGACTGTTATTATGAACTGGAAGAAAACTGCGTGACAGGGCATCCGCCTTGGTATTCTTGGAACCTGGCCTGAAGGTGATAATAAACTTGAAACGAGTAAAAAATAAAGCCCAACGAGCCTGCCGGGCATTCAGCCGCTTAGCTGATACGATGTACTGAAGATTTTTGTGGTCAGTCAATACTGAAATGGTATGTGTTGCTCCCTCAAGCCAATGCCTCCACTCCTCGAAAGCCCATTTAATAGCCAGTAACTCCCGGTTACCAACATCGTAGTTGGATTCAGCGGATGAGAATTTCCTGGACATAAAGGCACAAGGATGTAATTCTAGAGAGTCTGGATCCTTCTGGGATAGGATAGCCCCCACTCCAACCTCCGAGGCATCAACCTCAACAATGAAGGGCAATTCTGGGTTGGGATGTCTGAGGACTGGGGCTGAGACGAAAGCTTGTTTCAAGGCCTGAAAGGATAACTCAGCTTCACGTGACCAGTTGGTAGGATCCGCTCCCTTCTTAGTCAGTGCCACAATGGGAGCAACCAGGTCGGAAAAAGAATGAATAAATCTTCTATAATAATTCGCAAACCCTAAAAAGCGCTGAATTGCTTTTAAGTTGGTGGGTTGCGCCCAACTAAGGATGGCTTGGAGCTTCTTTGGTTCCATACAGAATCCCCGAGGGGAAATAATGTACCCTAAAAAGGATACCTCCGTGACATGAAACTCACACTTCTCCAGCTTGGCATATAGGTGATTTTCACGTAATTTTTGAAGAACCTGACGCACCTGGGTAACATGTTGTTCAATAGAGTCAGAATAGATCAGGATATCGTCTAAGTAAACGACCACGAATCTTCCAAGAAAATCACGGAGCACATCGTTAATGAGATCCTGGAAAACTGCCGGAGCGTTAGACAAGCCGAACGGCATCACCAGATACTCGTAGTGACCCGACTGAGTACTGAACGCCGTTTTCCACTCATCTCCCGACTTGATTCGGATGAGGTTATACGCTCCCCTCAGGTCAATCTTAGAAAAGATCACAGCCGAACGCAGCTGATCAAAGAGGACAGAAATCAGCGGCAGAGGGTAAGTATTTTTAACTGAGATCTTATTCAGGGCTCTAAAGTCGATACAAGGTCTGAGTGATCCATCTTTCTTCTCCACAAAGAAGAAGCCTGCACTTAAAGGGGATTTAGATGGCCTAATAAATCCTTTCCCTAGGCTCTCCTTAACATACTCATTCATGGCCGCAGTTTCTGGTCCGGACAATGCATATAACCTTCCCTTTGGCAATGTGGCACCAGGAATTAGCTCAATAGCACAATCATAAGGCCGATGGGGAGGCAGATTGTCCGCATTGCCCTTGGAAAATACATCAACAAAGTCCTGGTATTCCACGGGAATGGGTTCGGGAATGGCAGCAGCTATTCTGACGGGAAACGTAATACATTCCTTATTACAGATGGTACCCCATTGTGAGATCTCCCCCGACTGCCAATCAATGATGGGATTATGAAAGGCCAGCCAAGGGTGACCCAGAACCACTGGAACTGCTGGGCAATGGGTAAGGAAAAACTCAATCTTTTCGGAATGAAGAGCTCCTACCGTAAGTAGTACAGGGGGTGTACAGAGGGAAATAACCCCATTGGACAAGGGACTCCCGTCTAAACCATGCATGGTGACACACCTACCCAAGTTTAACTGAGGAATACCTAAGGCCTTGGCCCACGTTAAGTCCATAAAGTTCCCTGCAGCTCCACTGTCAACAAAAGCCGACACCGAAGAACTGAGGCTGCCAAAGGAAACTTTAGCTGGGACTAACAGGGAGTTATTTGAGGAGATAAGCTGTAGACCAAAGTGAACCCCCTCACAATTCACTTGGTCGAGGCGTTTCCCGACTTGTTCGGACAATTACGGGCAAAATGTCCCTTACCCCCACAGTACAAACAAAGACCAGAGTTTTGCCTTCTGGCTCTTTCTTCTGGAGACAGCCTGGAGAGACCCATCTGCATGGGCTCCTCTATGTCCTCAGGAATGGAAAATACACACGGAGTAGATCTGACAGGTGCTCCTTTTTCAGCCCTCCGCTCTCTGAGACGACGATCAATCTTAATAGAAAGCTCCATGAGTTTATCGAGAGTCTCAGGAGCGGGATACTGAAGGAGACTGTCTTTTATAGACTCAGATAAGCCGAGGCGAAACTGACTGCGCAGGGCTGGGTCATTCCAGCCACAGTCGTTCGACCAACGGCGAAACTCTGTACAATAAACCTCTGCGGGATTTCTACCTTGTCTGAGAGCGCGTAACTGACTCTCGGCGGATGCCTCTCTATCAGGGTCATCATACAAAAGCCCTAAAGACCCCAGAAAGGCGTCTACAGACAACAATGCCGGATCCTCTGCTTTTAAACCAAAAGCCCAGGTCTGGGGATCCCCCTGGAGCAAAGAAATAATAATTCCGACCCGCTGAGATTCAGTACCTGAGGAGATAGGTCTTAAACGAAAATAAAGTTTACAGGACTCTTTAAAATTAAAAAACTGCTTCCTATCACCAGAAAAACGGTCAGGCAAGTGCATTTTCTGTTCAGGAACTACCCTCGGGGAAGTTCGTAAAAGATCTTCCTGCGACTTCACCTGAAGGGAAAGATCCTGAACCATTTGAGTAAGTTCTTGAATCTGGCTAACTAGAAGCTGGCCAGGATTTGGCCCTAAACCAGTGGGATTCATGAGGCCGACAAACCTTACAAAACTGAATAAGGGAAAAAATCAAACCCTGTTTAATTTTAAGTTTTGGTGTGGCCGGTAATAATGTTATGATTCCAGCACTCTGGTCTGAGGTGGTCCTATTGCAAGGACCGGAGCACTGGAACGGAATGCTGGGGAAGGGAGCGGGAATAGAAAGTAGCCCCTGGCGCCCTAACTCCGTTGTCTCGCCCGTGTGGTCAGAAATCCCCTGCGAGACTATGGTTGCTTGAGCCCATGGCAGCCGCGTTTGAAGGGCGAATTATGTCTGCCCAACTCCGATGCCCCCTCAGGTCTTAATGGGAGACAAAGGGAAATCCGAGACAGGGTGATAACAAGGGGCCCTCTGACTAAACAACCAGGCCAGGGGCTACAAGCTAACTGACTAAACCTGAGGTATGTGCGGTAACCCGCCAGGGAAAAGGACAACCAAAATCCACTAGTCCGTACTCCTACCCAGCACCGCTGGATACCAGAGTGGATCTGTGGGAGCGGAATCCTCCGCAAAAGCTCCGGAACACAAATAATAAATGATAAATAATTAAGCGGCCCAAGCCGCAACACACGGCTACGCCGTGACTCACGAACACCACTGGATGTTCAAAGGTGCTCAGTCAGGACTCCAGGAACAGATGACGACTTCCGAGTACAGGACAACTGAGAACAGGAACGACCGGATACAGCAGGACTGGAAACACTTTCAGCAAACAGATTCAGCATTCAGGAAGCTATTACCGGCGTCTGTGAGAAGCCCAGGAAGTGTATTTAACAGGGAGTCCTCCAATCAGCTGTTTGGAGGCTGATTGGATTAAATGCCATACAGCTGCCAAGCTGCATGGCCAGGAAAACAGACATCTCATAATTTAAATTGAACCCAGCAACGGGGAACGCAGTCCGTAAGTGGCGTCCCCGTTGCTAGGGTCCGTGCGGCTCCGTGCGCCCGGCGTCTAGCGTTGCCAGGGAGCCGGCGGCTGTACGCGCACGGCGTCCCTGGTTGCTAGGCGCCGGGCCGCAGCGACGAGCGGACCCTGGCGCCTAACAATTAGTTTTCTTGTATACAATTTGTGGTCGAGGTGGTAAAATGTCTTTGAGGACTGGGTCCATCATAAGAATGCTCCAATGCCTATTTAAAGACTGCCTGATGATGGCTTCGTGGCAACTGTAAGTTGTGATGAAAGGGATGGAGTATCGTGATGGATCCTGATTTCTTTCCCTTGAATTTTTCTGTTGAGGGTTTTCTTTTGTTTTTTCAAGAGCTTTTGAACTAGGCGGAAGTGACGCCGCGTGCGTTCCACAGCGGCTTTTTTATCTTTCTTTACCTTTTAATATATTTTTGTATTATTTAACCATTTAATTTACTTATTGATTCTATATTATACTCCAGTATATTTGCAGATATAGGATGGCTATCTGCCTTTTAAACACATCCTGTTTCCATTGACAGGAAGTGATGTCATATTGGCATGCCCACATGTGATTACCCACTATGGTATAAATATCCTGTAATATCCATATCAGTTATCCCCTTGATGAAGTCCTCATGCTAGGACGAAACGCGTTGGGACAGGGACTTGATGCTTACCCCTTGGACTTCCCATTTGCGGACAGATAAGCTGTTTTTTCATTTCAATCCTGTACGTTTGATACCTGCTATTACAGATAGAGAATCTGCCTGAATATTCCTCTTTATCTATGGTCTTTCCATATGCGGACAGATAAGCTGTTTTTAATATTTAATTCTGTACGTGCGCTACCTACATTTATGATCAGACGAGCTGTTTTTTAATTGCTTTTACCTGCCACCTGTGGTTGGGACAGGATTGTTGTTTAATAAATTGTTACTGTTTTTACTATATCAAATTATTGGAACCAGCAAAGTTCCTAATGCTTGTATCTTTGAAAAACGTTTGAAAACAGTACACACTATGTTGCTTTTATCTCTCTTTTACATGTTTTACTTCTGAGAATCATCAGGCTGAAAGCTTTATGAGCTAAGTTATCTTTTATATATAAATTTCCACACTAACACTATTAGGCGCTCTTATTTACTTCATTTTTTAATATATATATATATATATATATATATATATACACACATACATATATACATACATACATACATATATATCTCCTCCAGCTTCTATTCCGGCAGCACAGCAAACATGCTGACACATTGCGGCAGACAAATTGCTGTCCATGTGGGCAACACAGTACCATACAGTGCCATAGCGGCGTCCACGATGCAAGAGGACACATCTCTCTCTCTCTCTCTCTCTCTCTCTCTCTCCATATACATATATTTCTATAAATATATATATTTACACACACCCCCGACAGGGGTGAGAACGGAAGTTAAACCTATATATGTCTTTTAGGGGCGCAGAAGGGGGCTGAAGAGAGGTTGTATGGCAACCGAATGGCCGGCAAGGTGGGACATGGCAGCTTCAAAAAAACTATCTTCCGGCAGCCATTGGCAGGTTTCTCTGGCACGGTTGCATCAGTTGCAACCGTATTAGGGAAAGCCAAGCTATTGGTGTGGTCGCATGTGGTGCAAACACACCAGGCAAGTGATAAAGTCACATTAGGATTCTTGCATCTGGGGATTATTTTTTTACATTGCAACACATAGCAGTTACCAGCTGTTTAAATATTTCCGTAATGAGCAGGAAAACAGTTCCAGCACCATCAGTCTATATCCAGATATGTAAACTCCTGCCAGCTGGGATATGTAGGCACTTGTGCTTGTAGAAATCCATGAATTACTCATGCTGTAATAGTAGATAAAAAAAAAAACATACAAACTTAGGGGGTCATTCTGACCCGTTCGCACGCTGCAGTTTTTCGCAGTCGTGTGAACGGGTCACAACTGTACATGCGCGTGGGCGGCAAAGCGCAGGCGTGTCATTGCTCGGTGACGGCCGTCGCCAGGCAGCGGCAAGAACAGCAAAGGAAGCAATCGCAGCGGCAAGCGCAAGAAGATTGACAGCAGGGAGGCGGATCTGGGTGTTAACTGACCATTTTCTGGGAGTGGTGAGGAAAACGCAGGCGTGTCGAGGCGTTTGCAGGGCAGGTGTCTGACGTCAGTTCCGGGACCTGACAGGCTGAAGTGATCGCAGTTGCTGAGTAAGTACAGAGCTACTCATAAACTACACAAAACTTTTTTGCCCCGTTGCCCTGCATGTGCAATCGCACACTTGCTTAGCTAAAATACACTCCCCCATAGGCGGCGTCTATTTTATCGCACGGGCTGCAAAAAGTTGCAGCGTGCGATAAACTCGGAATGACCCCCTAAGTTCTCCACTTGGTATATGCCATGCTCATCAGATTGACTAATTACCCGCAGCCACTGATTAATTCAGCAGAGATTACCTCTCATGTTTAACCACAGAGGGGAACTTTTCCTCGCAGCTTCAGGAGTCCACAATAAAAGGCACCCTCTAGGGTTTAACGCGCAGGGAAACCTATTGGCTCCTCGTTTTACGCTGAATCAAATGGTTATCACACGTTAACCTAGTATTCACCATGTGGGGAAAAGGCTGTTTTACTGAATACAATAGCTCCAGTCGTGAGACCTGGAGCTATTCCCCACGTGGCAAACCCCCGTGGCTAATTGGATTCTCCCCGCAGTCGTAAGTTTAAATGCCATAATGAGAAGAAAGTGTATATTAATATAAAGCAACTGCCTTTTTGCAAACGAACTAGCAACGAAGAAATCACGTTTTATGGCTGACATCATATTTATAAAAGTCATGTTTTGTTCTACAAGATTGCAGCATGCGGAGCCCTGTGTACTTATTATGGAAGTGCTGTCCTTATTGAAGGCCTCTGGGATTCCTTATTAGAAGGCAGACCCCTGTATGTACGTGGAAGAGCTGTCCATTGAGCTACCAAAGAGGTTGATGTATCAAGCAGTGAAAAGAGTAGAGAAGTGTACTAGTAAAGTTGCCTACAGCAACCGATTAGCTACTACCTATCATTTTATAGAATATATATGATAAATGCTACCGCAAAGCTGATGTGTTGCTATGAATAATTTCTGCACTGGTTTACTTTTCCACTCTTTTCACTGCTTGATACCTGAACCCCATGATCACAGTCTCAACCTTATATTTACTGTGTTTAAAATAGTCAAAACCATTCAGGGGCGGATTGGGTCCGTCAGGATACCTGGACAGTTTACCAGTTGGCCCTGGTCCCTTGCTCCCCTGAACGGCTGCTCTCCCCCCTAACAGGCTGGTCCACATAAAATCGCAGCTGCCGCGATTGGAGCTTCTGCGCATGCACCGAAGTTCATTCAACCTGGAGCCGCAGTGATGTGCTGCCTGTCACTGTGCCGCCGGGACGTAGCTCCACCTTCATCAGCTCGCTCACACTGGATGCTTTCAGAGCGGTCTCCCCTGTGGCTGGCATGTGCACTGTTAATGAACAGAGAGTAGGGAGGGAAGGTCCAGGCAATTGAGTGAGAAGAGGTCGGTGGTAGGGGGAGGCTCAGCGCGGGAGCACACACTTTCATGGAGACCAGAGGATGCACTGCTGGGTGGGTATCACCATACACTGGTTCCCTAGTCTACCAGTCTCCTGGCCTCACAGCCACAAATGACAGGCTGCCTCTCTAACACAACAGGGGACATACATCCCTTTGAGAGCAGCATTATATTAGTCTCTGATCAGGGACGTAACTAGCAGCGCATCTACACTGTGGGGGCTATTCAGAGATGAACGCAGCTACTGTGTTCGCATGCAGCGGCTGAGTCCATAGGGTCTGCGTACGCGTGCCAGCCATAGTGCATCCCGGAAGGATGCGATCACATAGTGATTGACAACATTGTCCATCGGAGGGGACGTTGACGCAGCATTTAGTGGACATGGTCCGGACAACGCAGACATGTCCAGACCGTTTTGGGGGTGGCTGCGTGGTGTCACATGCAGCTGCTTTGAGAAAAAAGTAGTATTGTGCGAGAATCAGTGGCTTCATAGCTGCAGCGCTCGGCTACTGGTCACATAGGTAGCCGGGTAGCTCTGCAGCTTCCTGTCCCTCATTAGGCTCTGCCACTGGGCTTTCCCTTCTGTCGGCAGTGTTTGGGCAGGAGGGGGCTGGTTGACGGCAGCTGCTTTAGGAGAAAACGAAAGTGGAGCAAACGTAAAAACACATACACACACACACCCACTCTCACTTTTCCTCCCCCCTCTCTGGTGTAATGTGTAAAACTACCTAGTCTAATGTGTAAAAGGGGACTCTACCTGGAGTAATTTGTAAAAGGGGACTTTACCTGGCGTAATATATGACAGGGGCTCTACCTAGCATAATGTGTGACAGGGTCTCTACCTGGCATAATGTGTGACTGGGGCTCTACCTGGCATAATGTGCAAAAAGCGGCTCTACCTGGAGTAATGTGTGACGGGCTCTACCTGGTGTAATGTGTAAAAGGGTCTCTACCTGGTGTAATGTGTGACAGGGTCTCTACCTGGCATAATGTGTAAAAGGGGACTCTACCTGGCGTAATGTGTGACAGCGGTTCTACCTGGTGTAATGTGTAAAAGGGGGGGCTCTACCTGGCGTAATGTGTAAAAGGGGACTGTACCTGGCGTAAGGTGTAAAAGGGAGCTCTACCTGGCATAATGTATTTAAGGGGCTCCACCTGGTGTAATGTATATAAGGGGTTCTACCTGGTGTAATGTATATAAGTGGCGCTACTGTGCGGCGTAATTTGAGTAACGGAACCTGCTGTGGGACGTAATATGAATTGGTATTATTTTGTGACCATGCCTCTTCCCCATGAAGCCACACCCCTACATTTTGCTGTACGCCTTTGGCGTGCTCTGGGCCTGTTTTAAATATGGGGGAGGGGCACCACTTCTCTTTCTTGCACAGGGCACTAAAAAGTCTAGTTACGGCTCTGTGTTAAAGAGTGGCTCTAATATTGATACTTTTTTGTCACACTGTGATCACTCTACAAACTGAGAGAGCCAAATTGTGGGTTCTTTAAGATGAGAGAATACTTATCACTTATGAATCACACAGTGATTTACTGATACTGCACCTGACTATTTGTGAAATTGTAGTGTAGTTGAAAGCCGCAGACCAACAGCAAAAGACGTAAGGAGGGCCGCAACTGCGTCCAGCTCAGAAGCAGGTTCTATGAGGAGGGATCGCACCCTCCTTGAAAGACTTTGCCCCCCATCCTTCCCCAACAGACCCTCACTCAGGCTGCTTCCAAAAATTTCCTGGGCTGGTTTTCCATCCCAATCTGCCCCTGAAACCATTACACTTATATCTACCTACATTTGTTCTGCACAAATATATTTTGGCAACTATTTAGTGTTACAGATCAAAACACTCCAAAATAGGCACACTCACAAGCCTTTGTATTAGACTGTGCCTCATTGTCCACCTTGCACAAGCCTGTCTGCATTGAGATTTTTGAACCGATCTACAAATATAATGCATCTTGTGCCTCATGCAGAAGCATCACTTCAGGGTCTATCCTTCTGACCATCCCACCTCTTCATCACAATAAATTAATTGCTTTACGTAGATACTTTTAAATATTAATTTAGTCTGCCCCATATGTACTGTGACAATGGGGGTCATTCCAAGTTGATCGCTCGTTGCCGATTTTCGCAACGGAGCGATTAAGGCAAAAATGCGCATGCGCATGGTACGCAGTGCGCATGCGCTAAGTATTTTAGCACAAAACTTAGTAGATTTACTCACGTCCGAACAAAGAATTTTCATCGTTGAAGTGATCGGAGTGTGATTGACAGGAAGTGGGTGTTTCTGGGCGGAAACTGTCCGTTTTCAGGGAGTGTGCGGAAAAACGCAGGCGTGCCAGGATAAAACATGGGAGTGTCTGGAGAAACGGGGGACTGGCTGGCCGAACGCAGTGCATGTTTGTGATGTCAAACCAGGAACAAAACGGGCTGAACTGATCGCAGTGTAGGAGTAAGTCTCGAGCTACTCAGAAACTGCTAAGAATTTTCTATTCGCAATTCTGCTAATCTTTCGTTCGCAATTCTGCTAAGCTAAGATACACTCCCAGAGGGCGGCGGCCTAGCGTGTGCAATGCTGCTAAAATCTGCTAGCGAGCGAACAACTCGGAATGACCCCCAATATCCTTTATTGTGAATTTATTGTACATTAGGCATTTAAAGCTGAGCTGCAGGTATATGAATATGAGTTTTGGTATTCCCAGTGATGATGCAAGTGTGACTGTTATCTGTGCCAGAAGGTGCTCCGAAACTGTTCACTAATAAATCATTAAATATCTCCCATAGTCTTTTCTGTGGAAGAGCTACATAAAGGGCGTCATTCATGGAAGCATATAGATAAACCCTATAATAAGATATATACATGTTAATCCTATATAATAAAAAAGCTAAAGCTGCTCCGCACCTCTATGGGGAGAATCCAAGTGTTTTGTAAGCCAGCGGACACTAGATGGCGCCCGATGGAGCAATTTAAGTGTTGCTCTATTCGGGCATGCACATTTGCCAGCGCTGACATTTTTGTTATGTTGTTCCGTCATTTTGACAGGCTGGTAACTAGTTTTATATAAAAGAGAATAGACTTCTGGGTAATTTCATATATATAGCAGTTCCAGGCAATGTCTCACCCACTCTAAATGCGGAACATCCACCTACAGGCAGCTTGTTTTGGCCTTGTGTGGACCTGTCAGTATAGAATGGGTTGTTTTGGTCATTGTGTGATGAGCTGTGACGGCAGAAGAGATTGGATTGATTCCAGAGCTGCACTCTCTAGGAACAATATGTATGCAAATATGTCACTTCACAGGCAGAGAAGACTTCTAGACTAAGCCATGTTTTTCTAAGCTTTTTTCGCATGTATCAAATGCTGGTAATGGGTGTATATTATGCCTGTTACAATGAATTTTATATTCATTGTACAGTATTTGCTGCAGATAGTTGAATTGTTAATAAAAATGTCCCCACTATGTACTAGGTGACACCTGCTGGGACCGTGGAATTGATAACCGCTGTCCTGGCAAGTTACTTCCTCACATGGGCGCATTAGGAGAGGATGGGGTTCGTGTGCAGTCTCTGCCTGGGCCCCCTCCTCTCTAGCCAGCAGCGCTTTAGTGAGCACTAGTAGACTATGGCGCTGTACCGATTTTCCTTTAGAGTATGCGCATAGGCGTGCGCACGGGGGGTGCCTGGTGCGCACAGGCACCCCCTAATATCCGGCACCCCCCCCTTCCCCGCACGCCACGTCTGCTGCAGCAATCATTGAGCGTCGCCCCGGCCCTCGAGCCGCCGCCGACCCAGTGCTGCTCATTGCCGCACTCGCACTGTGCCTCCCCCACCGCTTCGCCCGCCGCCCGCCTTGGACATGCAGTATACAGCTTATACGGCTGCACGTGGGGGGGGGGGAGGACTGACATCACGCTTCATCTCGCGATGTGACATGTCACACCGCGCGCCCTCCCTCCCCGCTCTCAATCAACTGTGCCCTGCCAAGCCCAGGAGGACTCAGAGCTGCCGCCGGAGCTAAGGACACACTCGGCTGAACACTGACTTCATCAGAGCGTGAGACTCAGTGTTACATTATTTTTTACATATATACTGTATACTAGCTGAATGCTTGGCTGAGCACACACACTGTATACACACAAACAGGGGTCCGCCACAGCCACATAGAGGAAACTTAACACTGGGTGCCTTCACAGATGAATGGATATAGTATACGAGAGGTGCGGCACTCTGATTATTCACTCCAAACCGCATAATACGGTTTGGAGTGAATCATTGGAGTGCCACACCTCTTGTATAATAATTATATATATATATATATATATATATACTGTATATATAAAATATTTGTACTTTTTTTTTTCATGAGTACACCCGCAGATATGTATGTGTGTGTCAAAATCCGGCACTCTTCCGGTTCACATCAGTCATAACCTTTACCCGTTGTGTCCTGCATGGACACGTCCCCATATACTCTGCGGCACTTCTGTGACATTTCAGCCGGAGTGCCGTTGAGTTGCAGAGTATATGTATATGATGGTATGGTATAAAATGATGGTATGGTAGCACCACCTCTCTTTTAGTATTAGCATATAGAATTATAGATGATACCCATACTGTATGGCATAATGTATATTTCGGCCCATACCATGTGACGTAATGTGAATTTTGGAATGTGTGACGTAATGTGAATTTCGGCTCATACTGTGTGACGTAATGTGAATTTAGGCTCAAACCGTGTGACGTAATGTGAATTTCGGCTCATACCGTGTGACGCAATGTGAATTTTGGCTCATACAGTGTGCTGTAATGTGAATTTCGGCTCATACTGTGTGACGTAATGTGAATTTAGGCTCAAACCGTGTGACGTAATGTGAATTTCGGCTCATACCGTGTGACGCAATGTGAATTTTGGCTCATACAGTGTGCTGTAATGTGAATTTTGGCTCATACCGTGTGACGCAATGTGAATTTTGGCTCATACAGTGTGCTGTAATGTGAATTTCGGCTCATACCGTGTGACGTTATGTGAATTTTGGCTCATACCGTGTGGCGTAATGTGAATTTAGTCTCATACCGTGTGGCGTATTGTGAATTTAGTCTCATACCGTGTGACGTAATGTGAATTTCGGCTCATACTGTATTGCAAAATGTGAATAAGGGGCACTACTGTCAGTTGCTGGTGAGCATGGGGACATGTGTAAAAGTGCTGGTGTCCTGTGGAGGGGGGGAGCTGATGCCATAGAAAGAGGCAGATGTGGCTGTGATGGCATAAGTGTACATTTTAAAATGTACTTGTGTTATGTTAAAACTCAAATGTTTGGCCCCCTAAATCTCCCGTACTTTTCAGAGCAGCCAACTCAAAATCAGGCTGTAGTTGCTGGGGGTGCAAGGCGTGGGGTGTGTGTGGTGTGTGTGTGTGGGGGTGGGGGGGGGGGGAATGCATATGCACCTAGGCTCACCACTCACTAGTTCCGCCACTGGGTCAGGGATAGGCTGGGGAAGTGTACGCAGCGATATTGTGCAGCGGCAGCTAGGGCTCGGGGTTTTGCCATAGCAGACAGTCAGTATCAGCCGGTGGTCACACCATTATGTTTCATTTTATTTCTCTGGGATGTATTATATCTACTTTATTATTAGGAACTAGGGAGAAATTAGATTAAGCCATGAGATTTTACTGCAAGAATGTAAAATAGTGCTAGACACGCCTAAAAGGTGGTGCTAGACACGCCCACCTGCGGTGCACCCCCTAATAAAATTAGCTGCGCACCATTTTCCCAGTGATTTGTGCACGGCTGTTGCTGCTGATGTGGAACTCCGGAAAGGTAGGTAGTGAAGAAATGGGTGTAGGGTGTGCAACGTGGACCCAGGGGGTTCGTTATGAATTACTAATGGCTGGAATGCCAACCGTCAGTATGCCGGCACCGGGAAGAGCGCTAGTCACCTACCTGTACCGCTGTGCAGGATTTCGGCATAGGCAGTGTGACCCCCAGCATCCCATGCGATGATATGTTAACTGCTTCCCGACCCAGGGGCCTGCTGTGCAACCATTATAGATACTCCACTGCTTCCCCAGCATTTAGGTTGGAGTACGCGCACACCAGAAGGGGTGTGGCCACGCTTCAGAAGGGGTGTGACCACTGAAAATGGCCCACAGTGCCAGTTACATTGCCCCACAGTGCCAGATCAATGCCCGACAGTGCCAGATATATTGCCCCACAGTGCCAGATACATTGCCCCACAGTGCCAGTTACATTGTCCCACAGTGCCGGATACATTGCCCCACAGTGCCAGATACATTGCCCCACAGTGCCAGATACATTGCCCCACAGTGCCAGATACATTGCCCCACTCACTGCCAGATACATGCCCCACAGTGCCAGTTACATGCCCCACAGTGCCAGATACATGCCCCACAGTGCCAGTTATATGCCCCACAGTGCCAGGCCCCACTCAGTGCCAGTTACATACCCCACTGTGCCAGTTACATTGCCCCACAGTGCCAGTTACATTGCCCCACAGTGCCGGATACATGCCCCACAGTGCCAGATACATTGCCCCACAGTGCCAGTTACATTGCCCCACAGTGCCAGTTACATGCCCCACAGTGCCAGTTACATGCCCCACAGTGCCAGATACATTGCCCCACAGTGCCAGTTACATTGCCCCACAGTGCTAGATACATTGCCCCACAGTGCCAGTTACATTGCCCCACAGTGCCAGTTACATTGCCCCACAGTGCCAGTTACATGCCCCACAGTGCCAGATACATGCCCCACAGTGCCAGTTATATGCCCCACAGTGCCAGTTATATGCCCCACAGTGCCAGGCCCCACCCAGTGCCAGTTACATGCCCCACTGTGCCAGTTATATGCCCCACAGTGCCAGTTATATGCCCCACAGTGCCAGTTATAGGCCCCACTGTGCCAGTTATATGCCCCACAGTGCCAGATATATGCCCCACAGTGCCAGTTATATGCCCCACAGTGCCAGGCCCCACTGTGCCAGTTATATGCCCCACAGTGCCAGTTATATGCCCCACAGTGCCAGGCCCCACTGTGCCAGTTACATGCCCCACTGTGCCAGGCCCCACTGTGCCCCCCCCCCCCCCCGGTCACTCACCGACGCCTGTTGTGTATGTGAGGGGAGGAGAGCGCAGCGCAGCGCCTCTCCATCCCCTCACTGCTCCCGGTCTCCGGCGGCTGTCTGGCGCCGGTTCGCTAGCCAATCAGAGCTCGCGGACCGGCAGCCAATCAGAAGCGGGTCCGCAAGCTCTGATTGCCTAACGCCGGAGACCGGGCGGACACAGCAGCGCTACTGGCAGCGCTGCTAGGGCTTCCAGCGGCGGTGAGGGGAGGGAGAGACGGTGCGCTCTCCTCCCCTCACATCTCGGGTTGACAGGGGCGAGTGGGGCATGATGCCCTGGCCGCCGGCGGCGCCCCCCTCTCCTGGGCCTGCCAAGGCGACCAGGGCACGTGCCCCACTCGCCCTACCCTAGATACGCCTCTGCATAGGGATCAGGTCATAGGGGGTAATTCAGGCCTGATCGTATTTTCATTGGGGACTAGGGGCCTAATTCAGAGTTGATTGCAGCATCAAATTTGTTAGCAGTTGGGCAAAACCATGGGGGTCATTCCGAGTTGTTCGCTCGTTATTTTTTTGTCGCAACGGATCGATTAGTCGCTAATGCGCATGCGCAATGTCCGCAGTGCGACTGCACCAAGTAAATTTGCTATGCAGTTAGGTATTTTACTCACGGCATTACGAGGTTTTTTCTTCGTTCTGGAGATTGTAATGTGATTGACAGGAAGTGGGTGTTTCTGGGCGGAAACTGGCCGTTTTATGGGTGTGTGCGAAAAAACGCTACCGTTTCTGGGAAAAACGCGGGAGTGGCTGGAGAAACTGAGGAGTGTCTGGCCGAACGCTGGGTGTGTTTGTGACGTCAAACCAGGAACGAAACTGACTGAACTGATTGCAGATGCCGACTAAGTGTGGAGCTACTCAGAAACTGCTAAGAAGTGTCTATTCGCAATTCTGCTAATCTTTCGTTCGCAATTTTGATAAGCTAAGATTCACTCCCAGTAGGCGGCGGCTTAGCGTGTGCAAAGCTGCTAAAAGCAGCTTGCGAGCGAACAGCTCGGAATGAGGGCCCATGTGCACTGCAGGGGAGGCAGATATAACATTTGCAGAGAGAGTTAGATTTGGGTGGGTTATTTTGTTTCTGTGCAGAGTAAATACTGCCTGCTTTATTTTTACACTGCAATTTAGATTTCAGTTTGAACACACACCACCCAAATCTAACTCTCTCTGCACATGTTATATCTGCCCCACCTGCAGTGCACATGGTTTTGCCCAACTGCTAACAAATTTGCTGCTGCAGTCATCTCTGAATTAGGCCCCTAGTCCCCAATGAAAATAATTTGTACTGTGATTGCAACTTTAATTAGCACTCTGCAGGAGATTTCTGTGAAATACATAAAATTATGACAAAAAAGGAGTTACTACACAATTTTATGAAAAAGAAATATGCCCCTTAGAGGCAGATACAGAGCTGGTTGCAACAAATTGACATAAAGTTCAAAAATAGCATATTCCCATCCATAAATATGGAGCTGTATACTGCTCGGCATCAGTGTGCCAAGGTGTTAACCACTTGTTATGCTTGCAAAAGAGTCATTCACTTTCAGGCATTACTAAAACCTACAATAATACCGCAGAAACAACTCTCCCTTTTATGCAGAGACAAAATTACTAATACACGGACACAAAAGCATAATATATGCCCCAGCAAAGAGGTAACTCACTGTTCACGTGTATTCACAATCCACCAATCACACCCAGTCACAGTCGTATTAATAATGTACTGTGTGTGCACCAACAAGCAGGTCTCTGCTTCCCCGCTGCGCCATCTTCCCAGGGACATCTTCAGGAAGATGGTGCCACACTGTGAAAGCAAATACTCTGACACTGTACCTGAGCCTTTGCTCTATTGTGAATATGTGACATCTTTCAGAATACCACTGGGAAGATGGCGCCGCAGTAGAAGAGGGGCTTGCTTGATGGAACACAAGGCAAGATGTGTTGGGTGGGGGGAGCCCTATCATCCACTGCAACCAATTAGATATTCATCATCATTATCCAGCCCCGGACCACCAGAAAATAACACAAATTTCAAAGGCGAGGCTCATGGGCTGCATGTGTTGCCAATTACCCCGATTCATCCTTCATGTACTCTGCTTAGGTTAGAATGCCCCTTCCGTCCATTGTTCCTCTTCAGGCACAGGCTGGTGTAAATGCCATAATAACACAAGTTTGCAGAGGGACCTTTGCATTCACAGAGAGAAATAACGCGAGATATTCAGCACGAGCTGGCATAGTGCTTACCATGCATCAGCCCATTTTATATATTTAAAGTTATGTACTGTATGTTTTACTCATTTGTCAGCTGTGGATATCCCCGTGGGAGTTTGGCTTCACCGATATCATTAGTCAATGTTCCATCTGCTCTTTCTCAACCCTTTCTGGAGTGTGAAAAATTTGTTCTTGGATAAAAAAATGATTCAGCTCTTAACTCCTAAAGTGTGTATTATGCATAGACAGACCTGGTAATTGCTCTATTTTACTTATTTATTGGCATCCCTGAGTGTACAGAGTGCCTTGAAGGGCTGCAGTGATCATACATCATTGGGATGCTGTGTGCTATAATATACTGAATGTAAAATTCTAGGAAGAGTTCATGATTGGCTTGTACCGCTCTGCTATATGCCCTAACCATACTTCATACCAGGGGCGTGACTAGACCTTTGTGGGCCCCATAGCAACATATTGAAGGGGCCCCTGTCCCAATGTTTCTCAAGACACCTCTTCACATCGGTTATTATTATTATGCCCCATAGTAGTACCCTAGTTTATTTTATTAACCATTGTAGTTCCCTAGTTTACCCTCATATGTTATATTGTAGGGCCGCCAGAACACATTATGCCACACAGTATCTTGAAATCATATTTTGACATAGTGTTCCCATGTCATATTATGCCACATTACAGTGCCACATTAGAGTGACTTCCAGTTCAAGTTATGCAATGTTACAGTGCCCCAGTTCATATTATGCCAAACTATAGTGCCTTCATGTTATATAGTGCCAAATTACAGTGCCCCAGTTCATATTATGCCAAACTATAATACCTCCATTTCATATTGTGCCACATTACAGTTCCCCAGTTCATATTATGCCAAACTATAGTGCCTTCATGTTATATAGTGCCAAATTACAGTGCCCCAGTTCATATAATGCCACACTATAGTACCTCCATTTCATATTGTGCCGCATTACAGTTCCCCAGTTCTAATTATATAACATTATAGTCAGGGGCGTAGCCAGAACTTTGAGGGCCCCATAGCAACATTTTGAAGGGCCCCCCGTCCTAATGCATCTAGAGAGACACTTTTCTGCAGCAGTTGTTAATGTTATGTCCTATAACAGTGCCCTAGTTCATTTTCTGACCAATAGTAGAACCATATTTAATGTTATTCCCCATAGTAGTGTACTAGTTTCTATTATGAATCGCAGTAGACCTTAAGTTCACCCAATGTCACATTTCAGAGCTGCCAATACACATTATGCTGCACAGTATCCCCAATCACATTATGATATATAGTGCTCCCCGTTCATATTGTGCCTCATTACAGTGCCCCGGTTCATATTATATAACATTATAATGCCCTCCAGTTAATTTTATACCACACTATAATGAGCAGGTCCAGAGGCATATCTAGATATATTGCAGGCCACAAGGAAAAAGTTTGAAAGGACCCCTACGTACCACCCAATGGCAAAAAATTTATATAACACATGTAACTGTCACAGGGAAGGTGGGCCCCTCTCAGCTCTGGGCACCATAGCAGCTGCACTGCCTGCACCTATGGTAGCTACGCCCCTGATTATAGTGCCTTCCACATTACAGTGAACAGTTCAGACTGGACAGTGGATCAGACCCAATTGCTTTATAGGCAAATCTGTGAAAGTGGTTTGCAACTTTATAATACCACTTTCTCTTACGTCCTAGAGGATGCTGGGGACTCCGTAAAGACCATGGGGAATAGACGGGCTCTGCAGGAGACATGGGCACTATAAAGAAACTTTAGAATGGGTGTGCACTGGCTACTCCCTCTATGCCCCTCCTCCAGACCTCAGTTAGATCCTGTGCCCAGAGGAGACTGGGTGCATTACAGGGGAGCTCTCCTGAGTTTCTCTGAAAAATAATTTTGTTAGGTTTTTTATTTTCAGGGAGCACTGCTGGCAACAGGCTCCCTGCATCGTGGGACTGAGGGGAGAGAAGCAGACCTACTTAAATGATAGGCTCTGCTTCTTAGGTTACTGGACACCATTAGCTCCAGAGGGTCAGAACGCAGGTCTCACCCTCGCCGTTCGTCCCGGAGCTGCGCCGCCGCCCTCCTCACAGAGCCGGAAGATAGAAGCCGGGTGAGTATAAGAAGAAAGAAGACTTTAAAGGTGGCAGAAGACTTCAGATCTTCTCTGAGGTAACGCGCAGCGGTAGCGCTGCGCGCCATTGCTCCCACACACAGCACACACAGCGGGCACTGAAGGGTGCAGGGCGCAGGGGGGGCGCCCTGGGCAGCAATAATAAACCTCTAGGGTCTGGCTATCAAGTATATAGGCTGCGTAGGCAGTATATTTATTAATCCCCCGCCAGTATTGAAAATTTGAGCGGGACCGAAGCCCGCCACTGAGGGGGCGGAGCTTAATCCTCCAGCACTGACCAGCGCCATTTTCTCCACAGCACACTGCAGAGAAGCTGGCTCCCCGGACTCTCCCCTGCTGAACACGGTGACAGAGGGCAAACAAGAGGGGGGGGGGGGGGGCACTTTTAATTGGTGCAGTGAGTGTATATGCATATATTTATATAAAAGCGCTGTTTTATCTGGGAATTTTATTTCCAGTGTCAGTTGGCGCTGGGTGTGTGCTGGCATACTCTCTCTCTGTCTCTCCAAAGGGCCTTATTGGGGAACTGTCTCCATATAGATATATCCATGAGTGTGTGGGGGTGTCGGTACACGTGTGTCGGCATGTCTGAAGCGGAAGGCTCATCTAAGGAGGAGGTGGAGCAGATGATTGTGGTCTCTCCGTCGGCAACGCCGACACCTGATTGGTTGGATATGTGGAATGTTTTAAATACAAATGTGTCTTTATTACATCAGAGATTGGACAAAGCAGAGTCCAGGGAGAGAACAGGTAGTCAATCCATGGCTTTGACTGTGTCTCAGGGCCCTTCAGGGTCGCAGAAACGTCCCCTGTCCCAAGTAGCAGACACTGATACCGACACGGATTCTGACTCCAGTGTCGACTACGATGATGCGAGGTTACAACCAAGGGTGGCCAAAAGTATTCATTATATGATTATTGCAATAAAGGACGTTTTACATATCACAGATGACCCCTCTGTCCCTGACAAGAGGGTACACATGTTTAAGGAAAAGAAACCTGAGGTAACCTTTCCCCCATCTCATGAACTGAACGCGTTATTTGAAAAGGCTTGGGAAACTCCAGACAAGAAACTGCAGATTCCCAAATGAATTCTTATGGCGTATCCTTTCCCTGCGCAGGACAGGTTACGGTGGGAATCCTCACCCAGGGTGGACAAGGCGTTAACGCGCTTGTCCAAAAAAGTGGATCTACCGTCTCCAGACACGGCAGCCCTCAAGGATCCTGCTGATCGCAGACAGGAAACTACCTTAAAATCAATTTATACACATACGGGTGCCTTACTCAGACCGGCAATAGCGTCGGCTTGGGTTTGTAGTGCGGTAGCAGCTTGGACAGATACCTTGTCAGCTGATATTGATACCCTAGATAGGGATACCATTTTATTGACCTTAGGTCACATTAAAGACGCAGTCTTATATATGAGAGACGCTCAGAGAGACGTTGGTCTGCTAGGTTCGAGAGCCAAAGCCATGGCGATTTCTGCTAGGAGAGCCCTGTGGACCCGCCAATGGTCGGGTGATGCCGACTCAAAGAAGCATATGGAAGTCTTACCTTACAAAGGTGAGGATTTATTTGGGGAAGGTCTCGCGGACCTGGTTTCCACAGCTACCGCGGGTAAATCTACTTTTTTGCCTTATGTTTCCCCACAGCAAAAGAAAATGCCGCAATATCAGATGCAGTCCTTTCGGTCGCATAAGTCCAGAAGAGGTCGGGGCTCTTCCTTCCTCTAAGGGTAGAGGGAAAAGACTCCCTGCTACGACTAGTTCCCAGGAGCAGAAGTCCTCCCCGGCTTCTACTAAATCCACCGCATGACGCTGGGGCTCCACTGAGGGAGTCCGCGCCGGTGGGGGCACGTCTTCGACTCTTCAGCCACGTCTGGGTTCAGTCAGACGTGGATCCTTGGGCAGTGGAAATTGTATCCCAGGGTTACAAACTGGAATTCGAAGACGTGCCTCCTCGCCGGTTTTTCAAATCGGCTTTACCAGCTTCTTCCCCAGAAAGGGAGATAGTTTTAGCTGCAATTCAAAAACTGTGTCAACAACAAGTGGTTGTAGAGGTTTCCCTAGTTCAACAGGGGAAGGGGTACTATTCAACCCTCTTTATGGTCCCGAAACCGGATGGCTCGGTCAGACCCATTCTAAATTTAAAATCCGTAAACCTGTACTTGAAAAAGTTCAAATTCAAGATGGAATCGCTCAGGGCAGTTATCTCCAGCCTGGAAGGGGGGATTTTATGGTGTCACTGGACATAAAGGACGCATACCTTCATGTCCCCATATATCCCCCTCATCAGGCGTACCTGAGATTCGCTGTACAGGACTGTCATTACCAGTTTCAGACGTTGCCGTTTGGGCTTTCCACGGCCTCGAGGATTTTCACCAAGGTAATGGCGGAAATGATGGTGCTCCTGCACAGGCAGGGAGTCACAATTATCCCGTACTTGGACGATCTCCTGATAAAAGCGAGATCGAGAGATCAGTTGCTGAAAAGCGTGGCGCTCTCCCTGAGAGTGCTGCAGCAACATGGCTGGATTCTGAATCTACCAAAGTCACAGTTGGTTCCAACAACTCGGCTATCTTTCTTAGGCATGATTCTGGACACGGAACAAAAGAGGGTTTTTCTCCCAATTGAAAAAGCCCAGGAACTCCAGAATATGGTCAGAGACCTGTTAAAACCGAAAAGAGTCTCAGTCCATCAATGCACTCGAGTACTGGGAAAAATGGTGGCGACCTACGAGGCCATCCCGTTTGGCAGGTTTCATGCAAGGACATTTCAGTGGGACCTTCTGGACAAGTGGTCCGGGTTCCATCTTCAAATTCATCAGAAAATAAGCCTGTCCCCCAGGGCCAGGGTGTCTCTCCTGTGGTGGCTGCAGAGTGCTCACCTTCTAGAGGGCCGCAGGTTCGGCATTCAGGACTGGGTTCTGGTGACCACGGACGCGAGCCTTCGAGGATGGGGAGCAGTCACACAAGGAAAAAACTTTCAGGGACTATGGTCAAGCCAGGAGGCTTGTCTAAACATCAACGTACTGGAATTGAGGGCCATATACAACGGCCTAGGTCAAGTGGAGACTCTTCTTCGCGACCTACCGGTTCTGATTCAATCAGACAACGTCACAGTCGTGGCTCTTGTGAACCGCCAAGGCGGGACAAGGAGCAGAGCGGCAATGGCGGAAGCCACCAGGATTCTTCGCTGGGCGGAAAATCACATAAGCATGTTGGCAGCAGTCTTCATTCCAGGAGTGGACAACTGGGAAGCAGACTTCCTCAGCAGACACGATATCCATCCAGGAGAGTGGGGACTTCATCAAGAAGTCTTTGCAGAGATAACAAGTCATTTGGGACTGCCTCAAATAGACATGATGGCGTCACGCCCAACAAGAAGCTTCAGAGGTATTGTGCCAGGTCAAGGGACCCTCAAGCAGTAGCAGTAGACGCCCTGGTGACACCGTGGGTGTTTCAGTCGGTCTATGTGTTCCCTCCTCTTCCACTCATTTCAAAGATATTGAGAATCATAAGACGAAAAAGCGTGCGGACAATACTCATTGTTCCAGATTGGCCTCGAAGGGCCTGGTATTCAGATCTTCAGGAAATGCTCACAGAAGATCCGTGGCCTCTTCCTCTCAGAGAGGACCTGTTGCAACAGGGGCCCTGCGTTTTTCAAGACTTACCGCGGTTACGTTTGATGGCATGGCGGTTGAACACCGAATCCTAGCCGGGAAAGGCATTCCGGAAGAAGTCATCCCTACTCTGATAAAGGCTAGGAAGGAAGTGATGGCGAAACATTATCACCGTATCTGGAGAAAGTATGTATCTTGGTGTGATGCCAAGAATGCTCATACTGAGGAGTTCCATCTGGGCCGTTTTCTCCACTTTCTACAGACAGGAATGGATGCACATCCAGCCTCCTTTTGTGCCTCCAGTGGCACCATGGGACCTTAACGTGGTGTTACAGTTCCTAAAATCTCACTGGTTTGAACCTCTTCAAACGGTTGAATTAAAATTTCTCACTTGGAAGGTGGTCATGTTGTTGGCCTTGGCATCTGCAATCGGGTGTCAGAATTGGCGGCTTTGTCTCACAAAAGCCCCTATCTGATTTTCCATGTGGACAGAGCTGAGTGGCGAACTCGTCCTCAATTTTTGCCTAAGGTGGTTTCCTCTTTTGATATGAACCAACCTATTGTGGTGCCTGTGGCTACGAGAGATTTGGAGGATTCCAAATCCCTTGATGTAGTCAGGGCCTTGAAAATTTACGTAGCCAGGACGGCTCGAATTAGGAAAACAGAAGCTGTTTGTCCTGTATGCAGCCAACAAGGTTGGCGCTCCTGCTTCTAAGCCGACTATTGCTCGCTGAATCTGTAACACGATTCAGCAGGCTCATTCTATGGCTGGATTGCCGTTACCTAATTCGGTGAAGGCCCATTCCACTAGGAAGGTGGGATCTTCTTGGGCGGCTGCCCGAGGCGTCTCAGCATTACAGCTTTGCCGAGCGGCGACTTGGTCGGGTTCAAACACTTTTGCTAAATTCTATAAGTTTGATACCCTGGCTGAGGAGGACCTCATGTTTGCTCAATCGGTGTTGCAGTGTCATCCGCACTCTCCCGCCCGTTTGGGAGCTTTGGTATAATCCCCATGGTCCTTACGGAGTCCCCAGCATCCTCTAGGACGTAAGAAAAAATAAGATTTTAAACCTACCAGTAAATCTTTTTCTCCTAGTCCGTAGAGGATGCTGGGCGCCCGTCCCAGTGCGGACAACATTCTGCAAGACTTGTATATAGTTATTTGCTTGAATAAGGGTTATGTTGCAGTTTTGTTCAGTCTTTGACTGATGCTGTTCTGTTTCATACTGTTGACTGGTTCGTATATTCCAGGTTATACGGTGTGGATGGTGTGGGCTGGTGTGAATCTTGCCCTTGGATTAACAAAATCCTTTCCTCGTACTGTCCGTCTCCTCTGGGCACAGTTTCTCTAACTGAGGTCTGGAGGAGGGGCATAGAGGGAGGAGCCAGTGCACACCCATTCTAAAGTTTCTTTATAGTGCACATGTCTCCTGCGGAGCCCGTCTATTCCCCATGGTCCTTACGGAGTCCCCAGCATCCTCTATGGACTAGGAGAAAAAGATTTACCGGTAGGTTTAAAATCTTATTTTTACACCGCCTGAGGCGAGTCGCACACGGGATCCTGACACGGGTGCTTCACGCGTGCGACCCCCCTTTAGGCCCCTCGCCACTGCTGTCTCCAACCCGCCATATTGCTGGGTTGGTGACGTCAGCAGTGATGCGGCAACGCCTAGAGATCACATGAGTGAACGGGAAATGGGTCACATCAACCAGGCTTCCCGTTTACACAGCACAGCGAGTCGGGTTGAACACGTGTTCACCCTGCTCACTACCCGAGTTGGAATACTGGATTACTCGACCGGATTATTCCAACTGGGCCCTTTCAGACCGCACAGCAACACGGGTTATGTGCGCTCATGTGCAATAAACTGTGTTAAAAGCTGGCGGTCTAAAAGAGATATAGCCTGGGTCTAGGCCACTGTAAGCCTTTGGGCCCCCATAGCAACCTTGCACCCACTATAGTTACTCCCATGCTAAATACATTTAACAAGTAATACAGGGAGATTTTTTTATGTGGTATAAATGTAATTCAAAAAACAGTCTTTCCTCATTTTAAAAAAAACCACCCCACAGCTGCTTCGTACAGTTCGTCCACCTCCGAATCACACACATAGCCGCTAAATGTACAGTACAGTACAGTAAAGTGTCAATTTGTTTTAAGGCAATACCAACCGATATAATATAATATTAATGGATCAAGGGGGTCATTCCGAGTTGTTCGCTCGCTAGCAGTTTTTAGCAGTCGTGCAAACGCTATGCCACCTCTCACTGGGAGTGTATTTTAGCTCAGCAGAAGTGCGAACGAAAGGATCGCTGAGCGGCTACATAAAAATGTTGTGCAGTTTCAGAGTTGCTTCAGACCTACTCAGCGCTTGCGATCACTTCAGACTGTTCCGTTCCTGTTTTGACGTCACGAACATGCCCTGCATTTGCCAAGCCACGCCTGCGTTTTTCCTTGCACGCCTGCGTTTTTTCGAACACTCTCTGAAAAACGGTCAGTTGACACCCAGACACGCCCTCTTCCTGTCAATCACTCTGCGGCCAGCAGTGCGACTGAAAAGCTTTGCTAGACCTTGTGTGAAACTACATCGTTTGTTGTAATAGTACGACGCACGTGCGCATTGCGCCACATACTCATGCGCAGAAGTGCCGTTTTTTTGCCTGATCACTGCACAGTGAACGAAAGCAGCTAGCGAACAACTCGGAATGACCCCCAAGTGCGGCACAGATGGGGGGAGGGGCAGGAGAAGGCAGTACAGTATATGGTGGTGTGAATCGCAATTGTGGACTATGTAATGCAATAGGTGTGGGTTAATATGATCTGTACTCTGATTGCAAATAATCACCCAAAGACAGTGTATATGGTTAAAGAATGTAGTGATTTATTAAAATGCTACACACAGTGTAGTGGTGTAGTCACAATGCTCTCTAGATTATGTATGTGCCCACTAAAAGTCTTGGCTTAGTTCAGAAGGCAGGCATATCATTGAAGTCACGCTGGTTCCAGCAAATCAGAACTGATAACATATATCCATAAACCTCTGTCACAGCCTGGGCACACACCTAAAATATATCTACCAAATGACATATTGAGCTTCTGAAGTACAATAAACAATTAAACAATTACATTATATTGATTCCCACCATGGCCATAACTATGTGGAGTTTGTATATTCTCCCTGTGTTTGTGACAAAAATATGCTACAGGTTGAGTATCCCATATCCAAATATTCCAAAATACGGAATATTCCGAAATACAGACTTTTTTTGCGTGAGAGTGAGATAATGAAACCTTTGTTTTCTGATGGCTCAATGTACACAAACTTTGTTTAATACACACAGTTATTAAAAATATTGTATTAAATGACCTTCAGGCTGTGTGTATAAGGTGTATATGAAACATAAATGAATTGTGTGAATGTAGATACACTTTGTTCAATGCACAAAGTTACAAAAAATATTGGCTAAAATTACCTTCCGGCTGTGTGTATAAGGTGTATATGTAACATAAATGTATTCTGTGCTTAGACTTAGGTCCCATCACCATGATATCTCATTATGGTATGCAATTATTCCAAAATACGGAAAAATCCGATATCCAAAATACCTCTGGTCCCAAGCATTTTGGATAAGGGATACTCAACCTGTATAAGGTTAATTGGTTCCCGACAAAAAAATGAACCCTAGTGTGTAAAAGCCCCCATACATCAGCAATCACAAAAAAAAACATTTGCAGGTTCTGAGATTTTTTTCCCCAGATTTAAAAATTACCCAATCCTCCTGCGCCCATACATTACAGATATTTTCCAGTGATTTGCAGATCATGGAGGAGAGGTAGTCCTACAGTCTTACCTTTCTGTGTTACGCTGCAATTTCCTATAGATTGTAATACTGATAGCAGGGCTCTCTTACCTGTTTGTATATTAGTTTACAGTTGTTATTACAATTGAGAGAACTGCGGAATATGTTGGTGCTATATAAGTAACATATAATCATGGCTGAAATGTGGAACAGTATATATTACTTTGTATGACAGCGTATATGATCTTATAGTTGAGCAATTCTACAGATTCTGGGGCTGGTGAAGGGTTGCACACAAGTCAGTATCGAGGACAGATCTTACGATGTTTAGCGGTGGGCATTCTCAGATGAGAATACCCATCTATGGGCGTCCAGAGATGTTACTTATGGCTGAATAGGTGTAGCTGGGAGGCAGTGGTGCTTTTAGACATTGGCTATGTTTCGTGAGGGTGTGTGTGGTGGGAGTTGCAGCTATGCTGCGTACGCAGAAATCAATATGATTTCTGATGGATCACTTGCTGCAAGTACGTGCTGATAATGATGATATATGTGTAGAGAGAAGGGCAGCCCGTTTCCATAGATGCATGCAACTTGTCACACCACATATTATCCTGCGCACGCAATATAAGTGTAATTGAGGCCGACTTGCATGTATATCTGAATATCTATGATTAGAGAACCAGTTTTATTTCCTTGTATTTGGCCATAACAGGGAAGTATAAAGATGATTGGAGTAACTGTTTCCACCCTTCCCAGCCACTATAGTCCAGGACATAATGGAATTGCTTGACTGCTTGCCCATACATGACTGCAAATTTTGTTTTTATAAAACAGTCTTTTTTATATATATATATATATATATATATATATATATATTTATTCTACAGCAGCGGTTAAAGGGACTCCTGTGGCATGCAGATCTCTGCAACAAGCAATACGGGTGTAACCTGGGCAATATTGGCAGTGTTAGTGACTGGGAGATTCAGCGTTTTGTCACTCTGTACTTCCTCACAGTCTGCGGGCGGGATGGCTGTGGTTGGGAGAAATATGCCCTGTTATCTTCTGGCCTCAAGATGGAGATGTCGATTGAAAATTCAGAGATTGAGGGCCAAATGCTCCGGAGAAATTAGGATTTGGCAGGCCTGATAACAGAAAACTAGACTGATTGATACCATGCTGTACACTGTATCTTCATTACACATTTTAGTGACATCCGTGAGCACACATGGCTTTCCCTGATATATTGGCAGTAGTGAAAACAATCTGCTTGTCTTTTTTTTTTTATGGGATTTTTGTTATTAATCAAATGTGTTTTTTTTTTTTTTTTTTGCTGACAATCAATTGTTATTAAGAATAGTACTAAAAGGGTGGGTCTACAGATGTTTATATACGTTACAAGGCTATTAACCAAACTGCACCAACATACATCTCTTCACCTATCTCAAAATATCTTCCTACCCAACCTCTCTGCTCTGCACAAGATCTGCGTCTCTCATCCACATGTATTACTTGTTCCCTCTCAAAATTACAGGACTTTATCTGGGCTTCACCCACTCTGTGGAATGCAATCCCACGTACAATAGACTTACAGTCAGGTCCATAAATATTGGGACATTGACACAATTCTCATATTTTGGGCTCTATACACCATCACAATGGATATGAAATGAAACAAACAAGATGTGCTTTAACTGCAGACTTTCCGCTTTAATTTGAGGGTATTTACATCCAAATCAGGTGAACGGTGTAGGAATTACAACGGTTTCTAAATGTGCCTCCCACTTTTTAAGGGACCAAAAGTAATGGGACAATCGACTCAAAAGCTAATTCATGGACAGGAGTGGGCTATTCCCTCGTTATTTCATCATCACTTAAGCAGGTAAAAGGTCTGGAGTAGATTCCAGGTGTGACATTTGCATATGGAATCTGTTGCTGTCAACTCTCAATATGAGATCCAAAGATTTGCCACTGTCAGTAAAGCAAGCCATCATTAGGCTGAAAAATCAAAACAAACCCATCAGAGAGATAGCAAAAACATTAGGTGTGGCCAAATCAACTATTTGGAACATTCTAAAAAAGAAAGAACGCATCGGAGAGCTCAGCAACACCAAAAGACCCAGAAAACCACAGAAAACAACTGTGGTGGATGACTGAAGAATTATTTCCCTGGTGAAGAAAAACCCCTTCACAACAGTTGCCCAGATCAAGAACACTCTCCGGGAGGTAGGTGTATATGTGTCAAAGTCAACAATCAAGAAAAGACTTCACAAGAGTGAATATAGAGGGTTCACCACAAGATGTAAACCATTGGTGAGCCACAAAAACAGGAAGACCAGATTAGAGTTTGCCAAACAACATCTAAAAAAGCCTTTACAGTTCTGGAACAACATCCTATGGACAGCTTGAGACAAAGATCAACTTGTACCAAAATGATGGGAAGTAAAGAGTATCGAGTAAGAAAGGAACTGCTCATGATCCAAAACATCCCACCTCATCAGTGAAGCATGGTGGTGGTAGTGTCATGGTGTGGGCAGGGCCGTCTTTTCGTATGGGCTCAATGGGCTCTTGCCCATGGGCCCCAGGAGTCTAAGGGTCTAGGCGGATAGCTGAGGGTCCCCTCTTTCCAGGGGAACCAGATTTTTGAAAATCGTCCCTGGGGAACCGGAGATATCTGACTTTGAAGCAGTGGTCCCCATCCAAGACTGTTCTTGCTCTTCCCAGCCAGATATCTCGGGTTCTGTCTGACTTAGAGTTTTTTTGAGTATAGTTACCAAAAGACGGGACTCCCCCCTTTTAGTGGACACTGGCAGCTTGTCTCTACTATGCCCAGAATCGCAGATATAGGCCTTCAAGCAGCTGGTCCCTGCTCCAGCTCCACACATCTGGTTTGCAGTTTTATACTTTTGCCAGTGGATTGCTCTGGCTCCTGAACTCTGATCCCAAGTCCCCAGAACCTCTTGAAATGTGGAGACTCTCTAGTTTTTTATTGCATTCCAAGCTAAGAAATCTATTTCCAAGACATGGAGATATCTGCAGTCAACCAAGCTGCCCTCCCACTGGAAAATGATGAATATTAAGTCCACTCCACTATCCACCCCTCCACTGCGTATTACACACCCCCTACCACCCTGGAAGATATGTACCGGGGCCCCTTCATTCCTCCCAATGCCTCTTCTACAATTTAGTGTTCTCCTTCCCACCCCATCTTACACCATCTGTGCAGTAAAGGAGTAATTAGCAGAAATGACTGCTCCAGGTCCTACATACTGAGTGGCAGATAAAACACCCCCTACCGCCCATGGAACATCAATGTTGCAGCTGGTAGCACCTCCTACCCCTACCACTGCAGGATGGGTAGGGGGCCAAGTGCATTGCTGTGTCCAGGGGCCTACACTGCTGTTAAGACAGCTCTGGGCGTGGGCTTGTATGGCAGCCAATGGAACATGTTCCCTTGTATTTATTGATAATGTGACTGCTAACAAAAGCAGCAGGATGAATTCTGAAGTGTTTTGGGCAATATTATCTGCTCATATTCAGTCAAATGCTTCAGATCTCATTGGACGGCGCTTCATAGTGCAGATGGACAATGACCCGAAGCATACTGCGAAAGCCACCAAAGAGTTTTTTTATAAATGGAATGTTATGCAATGGCCAAGTCAATCACCTGACCTGAATCCGATCGAGCATGCATTTCACTTAATGAAGACAAAACTGAAGGGAAAAATGCCCCCAAAACAAGCAGGAACTGAAGACATTTGCAGTAGAGGCCTGGCAGAGCATCACCAGGGATGAAACCCAGCGTCTGGTGATGTCTGTCTATGCGTTCCAGACTTCAGGCTGTAATTGAATGCAAAGGATTGCAACAAAGTATTAAAAAGTGAAAGTTTGATTTAGGATTGCTTAGTTTGTCCCATTACTTTTGGTCTATGGGCATAGGTACCATAGGTGCAGGGGATATGGTTGTTATGGGGCCCGAGCCATCTCTGGGGCCCTGCCCTTCCCCTGCACCTAGCTGCTGAGTCCCAGCTGCTTTTACCCTAGAAGTGTGCTGTGCTGCTGCTCACCCGGCTGGCTCCGCCTCTCCTGAGTCCTAACTAACGCTGGGAGGAGGCGTGGCTGAGTCTGTAGGGACATCATTGGACTACGGGCACCACTCCTCCTCTAAGCGTCCACCTCCTTCTCCTCTAAATGGAGCCTGCCGGGAGAGCAGCAGATGAGGCTGCAGTACACTTCAGCAGGCAGCAGCACACTTCAGAAAACAGCGCCTTATTGGTGATTGCCCACCCGCTGGGAGAGGGTGCCTCTTGCAGTCAGGCGGGGCAGAGCAGGGAGTCAGGGGGCCTGACTAGCTGTGCTATGGGGCCCCAATGCGCATAGCTACGCCCCAGTTTTGGTCCCTTAAAAAGTGGGAGGCACATATAGAAACCGTTGTAATTCCTACACCCTTCACCTGATTTGGATGTAAATACCCTCAAATTAAAGTGGAAAGTCTGCAGTTAAAGCACATCTTGTTTGTTTAATTTCAAATCCATTGTGGTGGTGTATAGAGCCCAAAATATGAGAATTGTGTAGATGACCCAATATTTATGGACCTGACGATACCTCTAGTCTCCAAACCTTTAAACGTTCCCACAAAACTCACCTATTCAGATAAGCCTATCAAATTCCAGATCCACCCACGTAATCTTCAGTGCTTCCCTATCTAATTACATCCTCTGTACAGTACACATAACATCACATATCTTGTCTTTCTTTAGTCTCACACCTTCCTGACCCTTGGCCAACATTGCTGTGTGGCCATATCATACAGCCCATTAAGAACCTAGCAATCTGGTGGACCATTATGCAATAGGTAGCATCTATCCTTGTGTATCAATGCCTATTTCACTATAGATTGTAAGCTTGCGAGCAGGGCCTTCCTACCTCTATGTCTGTTTGTTTTTGCCCAGTTTTGATATATTACAGTTGTTCTAATTGTAAAACGCAACGGAATATGCCGTGCTATATAAGAAACTTAATAAATAATAATAATAAATTAATAAATAATAATAAGTTCAATTCAGCTGTTACTGGACCTCTTTTTCCGAACCTTCACCTTCCCCCTTTTTATCTGTTGATGTTCAGTGTTGGCAGTAAAGAAAGGCAGCTTTGCTGTTTTATAAAGTTTTTTTCATGATGCACTCTCCTGATAAAGTTTCTCCCCATCGGGGATTGATGACATCATCCAAACGTCTGGGGTGCACAGTATAAAAGTTAAAGGAGCGTTGTACACCGCTGCTTGGGTAGGAGTGCATGTCTGTGTGTTTCCTGTCTGTTCTTTGATACAACAGCATAATTCTTTAATTTGTTAATAAAAATGTTACCTTTTCAGTGTCAGTCCTGTTGTCCGTTATTATAACTATTTCGATGTTTGGTTATAGTAAGTTGAGGTTGACATAGTAGGGTAGCAGGAGACCTCAACCACACGGGTTTTTTTCAAATTAGAATTTGCAAAGTTCTTGACTTGTGTTTTTTTTGCAGATTTGCCTTCAGTTAATAAAGAGTTGGCCAAGTAGTCGATTGTAAGGTTGCCACACCCATCCAGGATTACTCCAGACAGTCCAGAAATCAGGTTCCCTATCTGTAGTGCAGAGTGTTAATAGTCACAGACAGGCAGTGTCTGGATTTTTTTTTTCTTTACCATTTTCACTCACAGATCAGCTACTCCAAATGCCGACCTCCCCAAAAACTGCCTGCATCCACTTTAAGGGCAATACATTCTTATTTACTATGGTAGATCACAAAAGTTCTTTTGTCTTTAGAGTCTGGCTACCCCAGGCTTCATACTTTTCTGAATCAAGACACCACATTTATTACTTATCTCCGTTTGGCCACCCCTGTAATAGACATTCTAGTCCCAAACCATATTCCCTACGGGTGGCACTTGATATACCGGCTGTCGGGATCCCGGCACTCAGCATACCGGCGCCGGAATCCCGACAGCCGGCATACCGACAACTATTTTCCATCTTGGGGTGTCCACAACACCCCTGGTGGGAGAATAAATAGCGTGCGCGCCACCGTGCCCGCAGCGCAGCGAGCCCACAAGGGGCTCTTTTGCGCTCGCCCTGCTGCCGGCATACTGGTAGTCGGGATCCCGAGTGCTGGCATACCATAGTAGACCCATTTCCTATAGGTAAATCTACTATAAACTATAGTACATATTGGTTCACTCTGCGGCTAAAGTAAAATAGAGGTAATACTGGTGTGTTGTTACCCATGTGCAGTGTAGTATAACTGTGGGTCAAGGTTGGAATTTCAAACTACATGTAAGCCTGCTGGTCCTAAGCACTGTATAGACATGTGATACATGCATGTGTGTGACACGTTAGTGGATACTGATCAGTCACAGCATCCACGCTTTTCCAGATGGCCTGAATTTGCGAGCAAAGAATATAAGGGTTGTATCTTCTCCCAGTAAGTGGATTATATTTCCTCATACACCAAATGCTCATTGCTAGGCATCACTGGTCACTACAGAGGACAAAGCTGTAAAACGGGAATGATTTGAAAGGAAGAGCCAAGTGAGGAAGGACTTGCATGGAAAATTGCTGTGTCTATATTTGTTAATACGATATTAATTGTAAAGGTTATGTAGATGCAGTACATGGCATAATACAAATAGCAGTGGACAGGATAGCATGGGGAAAAGAACAATACTTACATAGTACAGCAAAATAAAGTATATACTTGGTATGCCAGGCATGATGCAAAGCACAATCATTTCAGATACAGAAGATTTGTGTAGAACATAATACATAGGGGGGTTATTCAGAGATGGACGCAGAACTTGCTTCTGCAGCAACATTTGCGTCCATCTACTCACATGCTGGGGGCCAGCCAGCACTGGGTAAGGCTGCCCAGCATGTGTGTGGTGCCACCCCGCGATGCGTTCGCAATTTAATTGTGAACGCAACGATTTGAGGTCAACGCCTTCCTGTGCAGCCTGGCTGTGCTGGCAGGTAGTCTGGCACAATTTTTTTTCTGCATTCTCTGGACCACTCCTGTGAAACGTAGCGTCAATGCCCCTGACGGCCGCCGCTGTCAATCACCTTGCAGCCGCATACTTCCGAGATGCCACTGCATGGTGATGGGTCGCGCACTATGGCCGGTGCGTGTGCATCGACTATCTGAATGCAGCCGATGCATACAGATGCGCAGCTGGGTCTGAATAAGGCCCATAGTACTAGGGAGGAAATGTAGCAGGCACAGTAAGCCTGATTCAGTGGTGGACGCATTGCCAATGTTTACACAGTTTGATGTTTTGTGTACTGCGCATGTGTTGCAAAGCAGGGACGTGCAGTCGGGGGAGGCAGTGCCTCCCCTGTCATTAATGATGAAAAAAATATAAAGAAGATACTTATTATACATATTCTGTGTAATAAGTATCATCTTTATATTCTGGAAGTAATTGTAATGCTTTAAATTGTTTTGAGAGGCACCGATAGCAGTGCCTCCCGGTGTCAATTGGAACGGTAGTAAGTAGTGGGGGACGGGGCCAAGCACTTGGGCTGTAAAAGCCCATGTTAAAAGATGGTGAAAGTGGCACTTAATGTAGTGCCTCGTTGACACGGACAGCACGCCCATGTCAGCGAGGCAACTGTGGTTGGAGAGCGGATCCAGTGCTGGATCAGCTGTCCAATCACCCATACGCCGGCGGACGGAAGTGTCGGCGGGACTTACAGTCAGACAGTGCACATGCTGCATGAAAGCCTACACTCCAGGCCCCCCCCCGGCTGCCGTGCTGTCGCTGCTCCTGCTCTGGTGAGTCACTCGGGAGCTGTGTGTATGTATGCGGCTGTAGCCAGGACGTTCCTCCTCCCGCCGGGTCTCTCTCTCTTTCTCTCTCTCTCTCCCCCTCCCTCCCGTGGATTACATCAAGAAGTTTGTAAGTATAATTTTCATTCTTACAGGTACCCCTATTGGATTCTACTGGACAAATAGACGTGATCCGTGGGATGTAGGTAAGTAATCTCTCTCTCATTTTTACAGGTACCCCTATTGGATTCTACATGAACAAGTGGACGTGACCGGCGTGGGATGTAGGTAAGTATGTGTGAGTGTGTAAGTGTGTTTTAATACATTTTTACTTTCACGGTGTGTGTTGTTTTTATTTGGGTATTTTTGTTGTTGTAGAACTACAGGTACCAGCGGGCCCGTTATTTCCCTGCATGCTGGTACTTGAGGTTCTCCAAGTACCAGCAAGTGGGGGAGGCTTGCTGGGCCTTATAGTTCCACAACAAAAAACAATATTCTTTCCCCCCCCCACACTTATGGCTATCAGCCTGGCACCCACCGCCCAGGGGTGCTGGCGACAGCCTCAGGCTTCACCCCTGGCCCTTGAGTGCCTGGAGGGTGGGGGGGACTCCTTGATTTAAGGGGTCCCTACTCCTGCAGGGAACTCTGGCCAGGGGTGACTAGTTGGGGGGCGCAGGGACCTACATAAATGTGTCCCCTGGCTGTGGCATTATGGCCCTGGCTAGTGGAGCCCGGTGCTGGTTTTAAAAATATGGGGGACCCCTACATCTTTTGTCCCCCGTATTTTTTGCAACCAGGACCGGACTAAGAGCCCGGTGCTGGTTATCTAAATACGGGGAACCTCTGTCCAATTTTTTTCCCAGTATTTAAACAACCAGGACCGGCTCAAAGAGCCCGAGGCTGGTTATACTTAGGAGGGGGAACCTCACGGATTTTTACATTTTTTAACCCATTCAGACCCTTCTCCCTTAAGTTAATGGAAGCCCTGGACAACAAAATGTCATTCATGTCCTCCTCCCACTCCCTTCCCAGTCCCAAACACAAATTTTTATTTTATTTTTTTATAAAAATTGACAATATATCACAAGTTTGATGAGCAGGCAGGCAGCGGGCATTGGCGGCATCGGACTCAGATGCAAATTAGTGGCGGAGGGCTGGGTCAGTTGATGGTGGGTGAGTTTGTAAGCCATTGGTGGTGGTAGCGGGCATTGGCTCGGCGGTGGTAGGGTTCATCGGCAGGATTCGGCGGACATTATGGCTGTAATGCCTCACAAGCCACTGACCTCACCGCACGCCACTGTTGCAAAGGTTTCCTGATGGTGCACAGCACAGCAGCAGGAGGTCCCGATGCCCGGCAGCACTGATCACCGGTTCCTGGATGGGTAAGTATGATTTTTTTATTTAAAGGGGATCAGCTTGTGTGTCATCGGATACACATAGCTGATTACACTGCCAATTTCCTGCACAGCTTTCTCTGCCGGGGGATAGAGAAAGCTGTGCAAAGGTACCAGAGAAAGCTGTGCAGAGATACTCATATCGCACTGCTGCCAGCTGAAGCTGGAGTAATTATCACAGGTCTCACTGTGGTATTTTTGTTTTATTTACATTTTTTTTTTAAAAGAAAAAATTGTATAAATTCGTCCACATCTCATTTCCCATTATAAGTATGGGAAATGCGATCTGGGTTACGAAAAAAATGCAAATTAAAGGTTTTGGAGCAGTTTTTCACGAAAACTGCTCCAAAAGCCCTTTAATACATTTGAGTGAAACTAAAATAATGATTCCCATTCTGCTTGCCACCTGTGGAACTCCTTACCTCATTCTAGTAGACTCTCTAACATTTTTAAAATACTCCCTCGGGATTTGCTCCTTTTGTCCCTGTTACACGTATGCTATTATCTCATATGCACGGCATTGTTTGTGCTTGCCTTGTGCTTACATTTGCACTCCACTGCTGCTACTATGGTTAATTGTATTCATGTTTTTGTCATTCTACTTTTTTGTTTTTTGTTTCTAAGCTTAATTGTATTTTGTTATATTTCTTATCGTATTCATGCATTTGTATGCTCTTTGTCATTGCAGAATGTGTGCTGCCTTCTAAATAAATGATGATGTGTAATATTCCTTTCAAGGGGATGTAGGCAATATGCTGGTCAGAAACCCGGCAGCGGAATCCTGACACAAGAAAGTATTGGGGTTAGGATTAGGTTTTGGGTTAGGGCAGTGGTTCCCAAACTTTTTTAAATCACGGCACCCTAGAGTATCAGAATTTCTTTCACTGCACCCCTAGGCCAAAAATTTCTTATTGAGAAACTTGGAAAGAAATATTAAATTAAGTACATTTTGTTTATATGTCATCCTTAGGGTCAATTGTGTGGTGTGTAGACAAGATTTGCTTCTGTTTGTCTACATATTTTATGATTGGCAGCCACCAGCACTGGTTTTGCCTATTACTATTACCACAATTATTTTAATTGGTCCTGGACCACCAACCCAGGGCACCCCTATAAGTTCCCCCAGGGCCATGGCACACAGTTTGGGAACCACTGGGTTAGGCAATAGGAGGAGGGTTAGGAATGGATGTGGTAGGGTACCGTTAGGGTTAGGCTGCAGGAGGAAAGGGCTAGGTTAGGGTTAAAATACTCATCGGTATCTGTTGGGATTCCGTTAAAAGCATTCTGACCGTCAGCATGCTGTGCACTTTCGTACCCATCCCCTTACAAGATATAATATAATGTTTCAAGAGAAATAACCTAATGTCTAATTTTTCAAATGACAAAGTCACAATACAATACATAATATGACATATGCTCACCGATTATTGAATGTAATTGAGCCATGGGTAATATTGCACTGTTACCCACTGGTTATTGCAGATTGCACTGATGGCTTTCAAACCTTCTGGTAGGTGTCAGGATACTCAAAATAGCCCACAATCAGTTCAAACGTCGTCACAGAACTTTACCTCTGTGTGAAGTCACTCCCTGCAGCCGCTACTGGAGGTGTGACTGTGTTGTATCGCCCATACTTGCGTACGTAGTAATGCCAGGTGCATTCACCCAACCTACTTGCATTAACATAACATAAAAAATGCAGTAATTACAGCTACTGTGACATCACTGATCCTGCCTCCTTTCTAACAATCAAAAAATCCACACAATGCATTTCTGCAATGCAAATTTTCCAAGCCATCAGTCATGCACCCAACTGTCCCAATATTTTTGGGACTGTTCCGCTGTCCCACCCTCGGGCTACAGTGTCCCGTGGTAGGGGGAGGGGGGGGGGCAGTTGGGAGGCTTCTGTCAGTTACTCCTCTGCCTAGCAGAGCAGCGGTGAATAGACGTGCGACAGAGGGACTTGGGGCATGCCAGCAGCTCAAAGAGCACTGGGCATGCCCCCACAGTGATGGAAAACAGGGCGTGGCTCGTGACTGCGGCACTCCCACTAACATACCTTCCAACTATCTCCAGATGTAGACAGGTATGGTAATGCAGCCTGTTAGAGTAGCAGCTCCTCCTATCATACTTACCGACCTTTTAAATTTCCTCTCCTGGTAAAACATGGAGAGGAGAAGCGATTATGGGAGCGGGACCAGACTAGTTACATCACTAGGTGCCCTGCCTTTGCAGTAAAATGTGGCAAATTGCTCATATTTGAATAGGGTGTGTGGCTACAATGACGCAGGGAGATCCAAGGGGTCTATGTACTATGTCTCGGATGGAGATAAAGTGGATTGAGATAAAGTACCAGCCAATCAGCTAATTGAAAATGACACTTATTGTCTGGTACTTTATCTCCGCCCACTTTATCTCTCTCGAAGACCCCTAAGCTGCCTAACCAGGTATCTAAAACCAGCTATGCTCAAGAGCATAGCTTTCATAGGTGCAGGCAGTGCAGCTGCTATGGGGCCGAGAGCTGAGAGGGGCCCACCTTCCCTGTCACAGTTACATGTGTTATATACATTTTTCGCCATTGGGTGGTACGTAGGGGTCCTTTTGGACCTTTTCCTTGGGGCCTGCAATATATCTAGGTATGCCCCTGGACCTGCTCATTGTAGTGTGGTATAAAATGAACTGGGGGGCATTTTAATGTTATATAATATGAACCGGGGCACTGTAATGAGGCACAATATGAACAGGGAGCACTGTATATCATAATGTGAATTGGGGGTACTGTGCGGCATAATGTGTACTGGCAGCTCTGAAATGTGACAAAGGGTGAACTTAAGCACTACTATGATTCATAAAAGAAACTAGGGCACTACTATGGGGCATAACTTTAAATAAGGCTCTACTATGGTTCAGAAAATGAACTAGGGCACTATTATAGGGCATGACATTAACAACTGCTGCAGAGAAGTGTCTCTCAGGAACCACTGGGACGGGGGCCCCTTCAAAATGTTGCTATGGGGCCCACAAAGTTCTGGCTATGCCCCTGTCTATGCTGTAAGTGTTTATAGCAAATTTGGATTAATATCATCTTTCTCATGAGAGATTCACCAATGTCCAAACTGAAAATATTATTTGCTGTAATAAGGCTGGTTTTAGTTTTTCAATTTCCTGATGGTTGTTCCTAAAGTGCTATAATGCACCCCACAAGGCTCAAATTGTTCCCAAAGGCAGGACAGATAAAGGATATTTACACTGTAAACACAGTCCATATATTTATAGGGTTCCTGTGTGGCAGAAAAGACATTCCCAACTTCCTAGATTATTTTTTACTAAACAAGTTTATCTAAATAGATTGTGACACTGAAGCTTGAAGCTTTAATTACATGTTTATAAATAAAACTGTTATGAGAACTGGTATTACTGCTGAAAAATATAACAGTAAATCAAAGTGGACATTTTTATTGTAGTAAATCTGAATATTGTAACTTGAGACGGGATACAGTTACATTGCCAACAGCTGGAATCCCGGCTAACAGGGGCTATTCCCACTCGTGTGTGTCCATGACACCCATAGAGTGGGAACACAACCTTTGGCGAGCGCAGTGTGCCACCAAGGGACTTGTTCGCGCTTGTCCCGCTGCCATCATTCTGGCAGCCGGGATCCCGACGTCGGTATGCTGACCGCCGGGATACCAGCCGCCGTTATCCCATACCCAACGCCTTGAGACCATTGGCCAACTTTACCACAACAATTTTTTTTTTAAATTCAATAAGTTTTTATTGATTTTTACAATGCTTTAACATTTAAACATTGCCCAGGGCAGCTATAACAAACATAGCTCAACTAGGCTTAAACACTTATAGAAATAAAAAGTAATAAAACAACAACATGCTTACGGTATTTCATCAATAACAGTGTGACGTGGTGTTATGTATCACATTCGAAGTCATAAATAGCGATAGAGCAGTGATGACCCGGACCTTCTAAATATTATACACACATCTTATTATCTTTTGTCATGTCAGTAACGTGCCTTAGAATCTTTGAATCTGGCCGGCCATGGGCCACCCACCCCAGGGACCTCGCACAGACAACACCCCCATCGGTTAGTTAAATAAATCTAGGGATCAGCATTATTCAACCGTGAAGCGAAATATCGTGAGCTCAACCACTTTCCCCATATAGCAATAAACTTTTTTTCCGCATTCCTGGCCAAATATACAAATTTTTCATGTATAACAGAGGCATTAACCAGAGCAATCCAGGATTGTGGTGTTGGGGCTTCATTAGCCATCCACAGTCTGGCTATGCAAACCTTGGCCAGAGCACAGAGGCTTACAACATAGCGTCGACTGGGTGGATCTAGAGCCTCCTCATCTATAGTTGCCAATATACAAGATATAGGTGTAAGTACGGTAGAGGGGATACCCGTAGCTGCAATGGCACGTATAACCGCCTCCCAAAAGAATGACACCAAGGGGCATAGCCATATCATGTGCCAAAAGTCTGCTCCCAGACTGCCACACTTGGGGCATTTAGAACTATGGGATCCCCCTATATGTGACAATCTCAGAGGTGACATGTATACTCTGTGGAGCACGAACAACTGAATTTGTTGATATCTAACAGACGATGTTGAAAGCCGGCTCGATCCCATAGCACCCTCCCACATATCATCCGATATTGGACCTAGATCTGTTTCCCACTTGGTCCTAAGGGCGCCAAGAGGGTCTATATGATGCATTTGGAGTAAACGGCCATATATTTTGGAGACTAAATGACTGGATCCCACCGTCTGCATCAGCAGTTTGACCGGGGAATCAGTGAGTGCCGGCGGGCCATCGGGGAATTGTGCAGTCATAGCATGTCGTAGTTGAAGGAATCGAAAAAAATACGCTGAAGGGACATTGAATTCCTGTTGAATCTGCTGAAAGGATTTAAAAAACCCGCCAGTGTATAATTGTCCCAGTGAAGTTATTCCCCACGGTTCCCACACCTCCCTGACTTGAAGCTGACACAACTCCGGCAATCCGAATTTATTGTCCAGCGGAGTGTCAGGGTCAATGCCCTGCCCCTGCAATATCCGGTGTGCCTGCCTCCAAATAATGATAGATTGTTTAATCAGTGGTAGTGCCGACCCCCTGACGCCTCCACAGAGAAGTAGTCTCAGTGGGGAGCCACCGGGATACTCCCGCAACACCGCCTGCGAGTGCAGACTTGAGGTGTCAGATTCATTAACCCATTCCCATAGATGTGCTAATTGTGCTGCATAGTAATAAAAACGAAAGTTGGGAAGAGCCAGCCCCCCTGACGTTTTGGGCCTGGTCAGAGTAGTAAGTTTCAACCGTGCCCGTTTACTAGCCCAGACTAAAGAGGACATCAAACCATCTATCTGTTTGAAAGTTTTCTGGGGGATATATATTGGGGATTGTTGTAGTATGTACAGGAGTTTGGGCTGAAAAACCATTTTCACCAAGTTAATCCTCCCTGTGACTGTCAGGGGCAGTTTCCCCCAGACTTTCACTTTATTGCGGAGATAAGATATTTGCGGTGTGATATTAAGAGAAGTAAATTTATGAGGGTCATTGGATACCCAGATGCCCAGATATTTAAAGGAATTCACCCACCTTAGAGGGAGAGCTACCATTGGGGAGGCCGGGACCTCGCCCTGTAGTGGTATAATGAAGGATTTCTCCCAATTTATCAGGAGCCCGGAGTAACCTCCGAACTTATTAATAATATCTAAAATCTTCGGCATAGACTCAGCATAGCGATCCACAAATAGCAGGATGTCATCGGCATATAAGGCTATTTTCTCCTCTCTGGTGCCCACTGTATAGCCAGCAATCTCAGGGTTCGCTCGCAGAAGACAAGCAAGGGGTTCAATGGCCATCGCAAACAGGGTAGGGGACAATGGGCATCCCTGACGAGTACCTCTAGATAATGGAAAGGAGTGCGACACAAAGCCGTTAACCGCCACCCTAGCCAGGGGAGAGGAGTACATCAAACGGACAAATTTGATAAAACTGGGGCCTATACCAAACTTACGCATGATACTCCACAAATATTCCCATTCCACGGAATCAAAGGCCTTAGCGGCATCCAATGAAACTACTATGGATGAGGCTGCCTCACGGGAGATCTGGAGATGGGTAAATAATCGTCTAAGATTAATGGATGTTGATTTATTGGGCATAAATCCCGTCTGATCTGGGTGTATGAGCTGCGTAATGACCTGATTTAATCTACATGCTAGGATTTTGGCCAGAATTTTAATGTCGGTCGGAAGAAGGGAGATAGGTCTGTAAGACTCAACTTTCCTATGGTCCTTATCGGGCTTCGGAAGGACAATAATCAAAGCCTCCGCCATAGATAATGGGAGGGATTCCTGTGTAAATATCTGATTATATAGCTCAAGTAATTGGGGGACAAAAAAATCTAAATGGCTTTTATATAACTCAGACGGTATGCCGTCGAGCCCCGACGCCTTCCCACCGGGGGCAGCGTTGATCGCAGTCGCAATCTCCTCAGGTGTAATAGGTGCCTCTAGGAAGTCACGTGCCTCACAAGTCAGCAAGGGGAGCTGTATAGTCTGTAAATATTCTTCTAATTGCATCGGGGTACAGTCTAATTTAGAACTATATAACCTCCTATAGTACGACACGAATTCCGACGCAATCTGTGGGGTCTGCAATAAAGTGGTACCGTCTGAGGTCTCTATTTCAATCATGGTATTAGCGGACCTCTCACCCCGTGCCAGGGAGGCCAGATATGAACCTGGCCTATCCCCGGAGGCGTAAAAGGCGTGAGAGGAGAAGAGAAGTCTATGCTGAGTCTTTTCCATTAGATATTCCCTCCATTCCCCCTGGGCTGACAACCATGCAGATTTGGAACCATCCAAGCAATCCTGTAAATATTGTGCCTCTGCAGCAACACTTATGGACTCTAGTTCGGACTCCCGGTGTCTGAAAAATGTTTTTAAATTAGCCACTCGTTTAATTAGGGTTCCCCGCAAATAGGCCTTGAACGCATCCCATAAATTAGAGATAGGCTGCCCAACCTTGTTCATCTCGAAAAATTCCCGCCACGCGGCCACCAGATCGGAGCCATCTCCCATATGTATTAGCCAGAACGGATTGAACTTCCACACTGTCTGGCCTCTAGAGCAATTAAAATCCAGGATCAATGTTAAAGGGGAGTGATCCGATATACCCCTAGTCTCATATTTGCTATCCCGGACCTTAGGAATCAGATCGCTCGAGAGAAGGGCTAGGTCAATCCTAGAGAACGAGGAGTGGGAGTGTGAGAAACATGAATATTGTTTAACAGATGGATGTCTCAGTCTCCAGGGATCAACCAGACCCAGCCCCGACACGACATCAGCAAAATCATTTCTACCGGAGTGTGGACCGGAGGGATTAGCTGAGAATCTATCCATCGCTTTATCCAACACATTGTTAAAATCTCCCACGCAAACCACGGGTGTTCCCGGTGATAAGGCCATAAACCCTGCAACCTTTTTCAGGACATCTGAGGAGTACGGGGGAGGCACATACACGGACAGCAAAAGCAAAGGGGTACAGTGGATCTTACACTTTAAAAAAACATATCTCCCCCATGGGTCCGTTTGTACTGACTCCAGCACAAAGGGAACAGTCCTTTTTACAAGAATAGAGACCCCCCGAGAGGCAGAAGTGTGTGTAGAGTGGAATGCCCACCCCACCCAAGGCCTTTTAAGGGCTAGGGTCTTGCTGCCCGCCAGGTGGGTCTCCATAAGACATATCACATCGGCGGCATATTGCTTAATTTGTCGAAGCACCAGAGATCTCTTAATCTTATCATTGAGGCCCCGTACATTCCATGACAACAACCTAAGCCCAGCCATGAGTGGTCATTTTGGCAATAATAGAGGCTGCAGCCCACAGCCAGCCAGATCCATCCTCTTTGAATAAAAGTAAAGGGCACCACCGCTCAATTAATAGACTCGTAAGCCACACACACACAAATTCTAAGTATCCATACCAAATACAACCGCAGCTATTAACTTCCCCCCTCCCCCCTCCCTGTACACTACTCCCAACCTGCAGCATACTTGGATCCCTTAACCTAACACCGGCTCAGACCCAGAGTACACAACCGTTTCACTCTGGGTGGAGCCAATTATGTAATGGCCCTAAGATAAAGAGAACAAAACACAAACAAAATATCCCCAGCCATTAGACGAGATCGCCCCCTTACAATAAAAAGAAGGGGGCAAAGCATACAAAGTCACCCCCCGGGACTTAAGAACAAAATATGATCGTGCATATTCAGGCCACTAATATATTCCTCCTCTCCCCCCAGCTCACCCCTCCCCAGCATCACAGCAATATGCATACAGTGATAGGCCTGCGTGAGAAAAGTACCAGGATAGAAAATAGGGTAGGCACTTATCCCCCCCACCACCCCCCCACCCTCAAGGAGCAGCGCTGAGATATTTAAACATTTTTCACATCCTGCATCCCCCCAATATATATGCAGATAATCTTATCCTGTACATAAACTCTCTTGCACCCATAGTCACAGGAATTAATCACGGATCAGCCAGAGCCCGTCTCGCCGGGAAGCGTCTATCCAGCCATACCATCGCCTCTCGAGGAGTCGCAAAAAATTTAGTCTCGCCATCAGCTACCACTCAGAATCGTGATGGAAAGAGCATGGCGTACGGCAAATCAAGTTCCCGGAGTCTCCTCTTAACAGGCAGAAATTGAGCTCTATCTTTCTGCACCTCCACCGCAAAGTCTGGGAAGACCGATATTGGCGACCCGTTCCATTTTAGGGGGCCTTTCGTGCGAGCAAGTTTCAGAACAGTATCCCGGTCGCGGAAGTGAAGGAACTTAGCGATGAAGGTACGAGGTGGAGCCCCCGGAGGCAATGGGCGCATCGGAACCCTATGAGCTCGTTCTATGGTGAAATGAGGCGAGAATTCATCGGGACCAAATGCCTTCCGAAGCCATGTTTCTAGAAATTCCTCAGGAGATGAGCCTTCCTCCTTCTCGGGCAAACCAATGAAACGGACATTATTGCGACGTAAGCGTCCCTCCATATCCGTCAGTTTTTTGTGCACATCAGTCATCTGAGACTCCAAAGTATCAGTACGCCGTCCCAGTGGAGTGATAGTATCCTCGACATTGGAGATACGGGTTTCGGCCTCACCCACCCTCTCTCTCACCCGTTGTAGGTCCTGATGGATAATGGAGAGATCAGACTGCACCTGCCCAATTTTGTCAGCCAATCGGGCCTCACTAGCTGTCACGGCATCCAACACTCTTTGTAACGCAGCATCAGGCGGTTCAGATGAGGCAGAGCTGTGTGCAGGAGAGGGGGGCGAAGACTCAGTTTGCGTAATTTCCCTCCTCTGTTGTTGGGGACCGGGGTTACGGACAAACTTCTCCATTGCGCCCGCCGCCGCGTTTTGTTGGCGGCCTTTCACCATCTTGGACAACACAATGCCGCCGTATTATTTTTTCTAATTATGTATCAAAGCAATGCAAACCAAGAGAAGGGACGCAGGCACCAGCGCGCCGTGTGAAGGCCAAGAGGCACGGGACAATTATATATATATAAAAGGACCAGTGTTGTTGATTGTGTTGCTGCGTGTTGGCACTATGGGTGTGGGAGCTGTAATCAGGATCAGGGAGTCAGGCACTTTCCCACCTTAACAGCCAGCACTTTCCTGAGGCAAAGCAAAGCAGGTTTTCACTTTAACAGGCGTCAGTTACCAGGCACTTCCAGCAGGGGGGGTATGGATAGGAACAGAACTGAGCCTGCTGCCAACCCCAAGATGGCGCCCGGGATCCTCCACAGTCAGCACAGCTGGCAGTATATTCTTAGGGGTGCAAGGGCTTCTGTATTGGACAGGGGGAAGTGCCCTCCGGTCAGCCCCCAGGCCTCTTCAATATATGTTCAGAGCTGTCAGGAGCGGGCAGCGGAGCTCCGTGTGCGCGCCCGCCCGCCAATCGCAAGATGGCGCCCGGTGGCTTCTCAGTACAGCACGGCCGCGACAAGCGCCCTGGTCATCCAGCGGGGGAGAGGAGCAAACTGAGGCGCTGTTCGGGTGGCGGGGCCCCCGCTCTATCCACTCACCGGCCGCGGGGTATATCAGGCAAGCCGGGTGGGAGGCGGATGGTGGAGTTCCCCCGCAGCAGTATTCAAGATGGCGCCGGCTGCATGCAGATCTGGGGCAGCTCACCCCTTCCAACGGTCTCAGCAGGGACACCAGGCACTGTATCCTCCCAAAATGAGGTCCAGAACGGGCAGCAGATATTGAGGTACCGTATAGGGCCACTTGTGCAGTCACTCAGGGGGTGCAGGATATATTCAGGATGTAGTCGGCTTGGGAGCAAGGAGAACACGTCCTACTCCATATCCCGTCAGGCCACGCCCCTACCACAACAATTTAATAGCAGTAAGAAACTTTCACTTACGGACATTTTCATCATCACTTAACCACTTGCCTGGCATGGTTAGATCAGATGCGACAACACCAGCAAGTGTTTTATCTGACCTGGTCGCACAGGATGCGACCAGCCAGATACACAGTGTTAGCAGTAGCAGGGAAGGGAAACTTCCCTCCGCTGCTGCTGTCAGAGGGACCGGAAGGTCCCTCTGCCTCCCTGCACCCTCCCCTCAGTGTTGCTGTGCTGCCAATCATTGCTGATTGGTCAGCACGGCAGGACCCCACCAAGCGGCTGCAGACAATGGCAGCCGATGGGAAAGTGTAAAACAAATATTGGCTGCTTTATTTTTACACTGCAATTTAGTTTTAAGTTTGAACACACCCCACCCAAATCTAACTCTCTCTGCACATGTTACATCTGCCCCACCTGCAGTGCACATAGTTTTGCCCTTTTCTGTACTTTTCTCCTTTGTTAACAGACCTGAATCAGGCCCTTAATTAGTACCTCAATCAGTTCAATTTAACCATCTGGACTGAAGCATTGATATCCTTAAAACCTGGACTGTAATGGCAGAGTTTGGGAAATTCTGACATTTGGTATATGAAGAAGGCGCTAAAGCGTAGCCTAGTACAATTATCATTATAGGTTAAAAGATCTAACAAATGAATACTTACAATATTGTAAAGAAATATCAGAATGAGCGTCCCCCAGCCAACTGAAAAGTCAGCTTACAATAAAGCTCTAATGAAAACTACTGAAAGAATATACTGTATATATAGGGGTATATGCAATTCCGGGCGAATTGCGGCAATTTTTCGCCCGTTTTTAAATTCGACACAATTCGACCGTCGAATTCCGGCGGGTGTCTGAATTCGACATATTCAATAAAAAACGGATTCGATAGTCCCGCTGTCGAAAAATGGACCAGTTGACGGATTTTGAAACTACTTTTCAGATGGTACAAAAAACGGTAAAAAACCCGGAAAAAAATTGCGTGGGGTCCCCCCTCCTAAGCATAACCAGCCTCGGGCTCTTTGAGCCGGTCCTGGTTGCAAAAATACGGGGGGGGAAATGACAGGGGATCCCCCGTATTTTAACAACCGGCACCGGGCTCTGCGCCTGGTCCTGGTGCAAAAAATACGGGGGACAAAAAGAGTAGGGGTCCCCCGTATTTTTTGTACCAGCACCGGGCTCCACTAGCTGGACAGATAATGCCACAGCCGGGGGACACTTTTATACTGCTCCCTGCGGCCGTGGCATTAAATACCCAACTAGTCACCCCTGGCCGGGGTACCCTGGAGGAGTGGGGACCCCTTAAATAAAGGGGTCCCCCCCAGCCACCCAAGGGCCAGGGGTGAAGCCCGAGGCTGTCCCCCCCATCCAAGGGCTGCGGATGGGGGGCTGATAGCCTTGTTGAAAATTAAAGAATATTGTTTTTTGCAGAAGAACTACAAGTCCCAGCAAGCCTCAGCAAGCTGGTACTTGGAGAACCACAAGTACCAGCATGCGGGGGGAAACGGGCCCTCTGGTACCTGTAGTTCTTCTGCACAAAAAATACCCAAATAAAAACAGGACACGCACACCGTGAAAATACAACTTTATTTCACACATGCCGACACACATATTTACCTATGTTGACACGCCGACTGCCACGTCTCCAATGTCGAAGAATCCGGGGTACCTGAAAATAAAATTATATACTCACCTAAATCCAGTGTCCTGTGATATTTGTAATCCACGTACTTGGCAAAAAAAAATAACGCATACCCGATCCACACGGACTGAAAGGGGTCCCATGTTTACACATGGGACCCCTTTCCCCGAATGCTGAGACCCCCCGTGACTGCTGTCACAGAAGGTCCCTTCAGCCAATCAGGGAGGGCCACGTCGTGGCACTGTCCTGATTGGCTGTATGCGCGTCTGAGCTGTCAGACGCGCATCGCACAGCCCCCTCCATTATCTTCAATGGTGGGAACTTTGCGGACCCCTTTCAGTCCGTGTGGATCGGGTATGCGTTTTTGTTTTTTTTGCCAAGTACGTGGATTACAAATATCACAGGACACTGGATTTTAGGTGAGTATATAATTTTATTTTCAGGTACCCCGGATTCTTCGACATTGGAGACGTGGCAGTCGGCATGTCAACATAGGTAAGTATGTGTGTGTCGGCATGTGTGAAATAAAGTTGTATTTTCACGGTGTGCGTGTCCTGTTTTTATTTGGGTATTTTTTTTGCAGAAGAACTACACGTACCGGTGGGCCCTTTTCCCCCCCGCATGCTAGTACTTGTGGTTCTCCAAGTATCAGCTTGCGGAGGAGGCTTGCTGGGACTTGTAGTTCTTCTGCAAAAAAACCCAATATTCTTTCATTTTCAACAAGGCTATCAGCCCCCCATCCGCAGCCCTTGGATGGGGGGACAGCCTCGGGCTTCACCCCTGGCCCTTGGGTGGCTGGGGGGGACCCCTTGATTTAAGGGGTCCCCACTCCTCCAGGGTACCCCGGCCAGGGGTGACTAGTTGGGTATTTAATGCCACGGCCGCAGGGAGCGGTATAAAAGTGTCCCCCAGCTGTGGCATTATCTGTCCAGCTAGTGGAGCCCGGTGCTGGTACAAAAAATACGGGGTACCCCTACTCTTTTTGTCCCCCGTATTTTTTGCCCGGTGCTGGTTGTTAAAATACGGGGGATCCCCTGTCATTTTCCCCCCCGTATTTTTGCAACCAGGACCAGCTCAAAGAGCCCGAGGCTGGTTATGCTTAGGAGGGGGGACCCCACGCAATTTTTTTCCGGGTTTTTAACCCATTCCATAAAAAAAAAAATATATATATATATATATTTTAAAAAATATATAAATATTACTTGTGCCTCCTAAATAGACAAACCGAGTACCTATTCCCTTCTAATATAAATAGATATGCTATTAGCAATAAAAAAACACACAAAAAAAACGTTTTTAAAAAAATTTTTACATTCCGCCAGCAAAGTGAGGCGGATTGAAAATGACGAATTTACTGTCAAACAGCACTGTTGTCGAATTTACATTCTTCAATTGAATATACTTTTGTCGAAAAGCCGCATTTGTACCATTACAGAAATGTCGAATTTGTCAAATGTCGAATTTAAAAAAGTCGAATTTGAAAAGTCCGTTTTTTTGACGAAAAGTACTGTATTGCATTGTCGAATTTTTTTTTGGGGCGAAAAAGTCCCGTTTTTTTACATTTTCGGGAATTCGACCGCAATTGCATATACCCCATAGTGTAGCAAGTTCCTAGATTTGTTTTTTTCCATCCTGGTGACTTTGAAAAAAAGATTTGTGCAGAAGAAATTTCTCTCCCTTCTAAGCAGATAGCAGATGAATAAATCAGGAAAAACTAGTTGAATTTTGTCCTCTTACTTTAGAGGCACTTGTTCATTAGGCATGTTCATTAGGCATGTGATAAGGACTTTAATCCGTATAGTGTCCACAGGCCATTGGGCATCAATACAGTCCAATATGACCCAGCATACAGAATAAGAAATAGAAACAATACTGCAATGTTGTTTTACAAAAGAACAAAACATTTAATGTACTGCACTCACCATAAAACAAATATAATAGCAAAGTATGCCAACCCTCTGGTGCCCCTATGGATATATTCTGACTGCAGGCAGATCAGATGCAGGCTTATTGTAAGAAAAACATCCGTCCAGCAGAGTCCTTAACCCATTTCTTGCCATTTCCTTTGGTGGCCTCATGTTCCCTTCAAAATAGTGGAGATTATGCTGATTCCCTTAGTAATACTCAATGCATGTCAATATTTGCTTACCTTTCTAAAAAGTATTGAGTGAGGGTAATTGGGTGTCCATATTTATTAAGACACTCATCCTATCATAAGGAGCCATTGCAGTCAACTGCTATAGCTCCTCGCAAGATCCACTGGAGGTTGGGGAAGTTAACACATGTAATACAGTATGACGTTGATGCTCGAGTCACATGACCATGTACTCTCCTTATGATTGGATGAGTATGTAAATAAATACAGCCACCTGAGATGGGAGTTGAATGTGGTAAACAGACAATGTGGATAAGAGGATTGGGAGGAGATCAGGATTTTGGAATAGGACTGTTTAGAGATATACATTTGAAATGGAGAAAATCTGCATTGGAACACAATTTCCTCCACTGTCGCTTGGTAGTTTCTGACCTTTTCTGCAGGTATCCTGTGCATTTGGAAAGCCAGGGTTGAGGTGTGGATCTGTTCAGGAAATACTCAATTCAGGATTTGTTTCCTACAGTACATGGAACTATATTTACTGACTGAGCTTTGAGATATTTCTTCCTGAACCTATCCTCTGCTTAGCGTTTTCCCTTTCACAGACTTCAAAAAGTTGCATATATATTCTAGTTTTTTATGTCACAACAGAGCAATGCAATCCCCATGCAGCTCCTATTATGCTCAGGAAGTTTGTCCATATACTGATGAGGCATTGGAGCATATATGGAGGCTGGTGTATATACAAAGGAGCCCTGCTTGAGCTTTAGGTTTGGTATCCGGTCTATAGATCTACACTAAAAAGGTCTACAGTCAATAAGTAGACCACTAATGGTCGACATGCAAAAGATTGACAGGGTCAAAAGGTCAACATGTTAATGGCCGACACGTATGGTCGACACACTTTTTTATATTATTTGTTCTTTTTTTAAAGCTTTTTCATACATTACTATCCACGTGGACTACGATTGGGAATAGCGCAAGGCACTTGCCCGAAGCTCGCGAGCCATGTGAGCGGACGCGATACACTAATAGGGTTTGTTTGTGGCAGTAAAGTGCCAAAACACAAAAAAATTGTGTCTACCTTTTTTGTGTCGACCAATTCCATGTCAAACTTTTGACCCTGTGGACCTAATGCATGTCGACAATTAGTGGTAGACCTATGGACTGTTGACCTTTTTAGTGTAAATCTAATAATCCACACCCTTTTGGTTCCACTGTGATAAATCTGACAAATTAGAATATGTATCATTAAGGGGTATATTCAATTGACGTCGAAAGCTGCCGTCTGTCGAAAAGACGGCAGTTTTCTACTATTTTTAGGTCGAAAACTGCCAAAGGGGTTCCGACCTATTCAGTATTTTCGACAAGTTTAGAAATTTGACTTGTCGAAAAACACGTGGATTGGTGGTATAGCTGCCGATCCACGTGCTTGTGTTGAAAACGGTTTTGGCCCCCTTTTCGACCTTCTCAGTCCGACATAAACAAATGTCGGACTGAGATGAGGGACCTTAGTGGAGGACAGGGGGGAGAGCCGTGGGGAGACGGGGGGAGAGCTGCGGGGAGACGGCAGGAGAGCCGCGGGAAGCCAGACGGGGGGGGTGGGGGGTGGAGCAGTGCTGGAGGATGTATCACAGCCACCGCTCACATCAGCGTCCACCCAGCTCCAGCAAGCGAGGTTTCGCTTGCTGGAGCCGGGTGGACGCTGCTGTGAGCGGCGTCTGTGATGCGGGGACGGGAGCGGGGCGGCGGGCTGCAGAGCACTACCTCTGATGGGCGCCCCCGGCCGCCGCTGACTGGTCCCCCGGCAACCGTTGACAGCGTCCCGCCGCCTGACAGGTCCCCCGACCGCTGCAGTTACCTCTCCCTGGCCGCCGCTGACAAGGAGAGGCAGAGAGACGGGGGGGGGGGGGGGGGGAGAGACGGGGGAGAGCCGCGGGCTGCTGTAGCGCTGCTATCCCCCGTCTCCCCCCCCCCATCTCATCTCAATTCGACTTTTTTAAGAGTCGAATTGAAATGTCATTTGAATAGCCCAGGTTGGATCCATTCCGACAAATGAATGTCGTAATGGATCCGACTGCAATTGAATATACCCCTAAGAAACTAAAACTCCTGCACAAGAGAGCCTCCAGAATAGATTACAAGATTACAACTCCCAGAGGCAATGGATATGGCTGCCTCTGGGCTCCAAGCCCTGAAGGGGTACCTGTATGTACAGCAGCACCTGTGTGGTTCACAGTGGGATCCAAGCGTCACCACTCCTTTTCCAACAGAGCCCTGCGGCGCACCCGCTGCTGCATAGTTGATGTGCTCTATCCCACGAACCCTGCTACCACCTGCAATAGGCCACAGGAATGGCCCCTCCCTGGTACTGCTCAGCCTGCACTGCAGCAAACGACGGAACATTTGCCACTGCTGCCAGACAGCGAGATGCAGATGGCTAAATCACAGTGTTGCTAAAGCCCTGCCAATTCACTGCGGACATTGGTCCCTGTGAACCGGCTCAGAGCTCTATCTGTATAATTATGTAAGTTGTGTGTGTTACATTTGTTTTCCTTTTTTTTTTTTAAGTGGGGTGGGCACCAAATTTTTCTCTGGGCCACTGGAATGAATTTACGCTTCTGCCTCCCCCTTAATGCTAGACCCCATACAGGGCTACAATGCGCTCAGGATATCCCCACTCAGACACACATTGCAGAGTCCCCCTCACCCACAAGAACAAAATTAAAATTGCTAGTGTGCCTTGCTGCTGCAAGTTATGCCCCTGAGTCCATTTGGACTATTTCTTCCTAACACTTTGTATAGCTATGCCAGCATCATACAGCAAACAGTCTGCGTTGATCAGATCAGTTTGCAACAAAAAACCATTTGTAGACCTCAGGAATTTGGGCTTCCAGGTACAAGAGGGCACAACTCCTACATTGGGTCCTGTTCACACAATAGGGCTAATTCAGACCTGATCGCTAGGCTGCGTTTTCATACAATGGGCGATCAGGTCTAAACTGCGCATGCGTATGCACCGCAATGCGCAGGCGCGTCACACGGATACAAAGTGGTTTGCCGCTCAGTGATGGGTTTGTGCGAAGGATCCATTTGCACGGCGTTAGCAAAGAGATTGACAGGGACAAGGCATTTGTGGGTGGCAACTGACCGTTTTCTGGGAGTGTTTGGAAAAACGCAGGCGTGTCCAAGCATTTGCAGGGAGGGTGTCTGACGTCAAATCCTGTCCTGAACACGCTGAAGTGATCGCAGCGGCTGAGTAAGTCCTGGGCTACTCAGAGACTGCACAAGATCTGTTTGTACAGTTCTGCTACACATGCGTTCGCACACTTGCACAGCTGAAATACACTCCCCCTGTAGGCGGCGACTATCTGTTCGCAGCAGTGCAAAAATTGCCTGCTAGCGATCAGGTTTGAATTAGACCATACTTGCCTACTTTTGAAAAAGCATTTCAGGGAGATTGTGAATTTAACAGCTATAAGCGCGGACGTGTGCTGCTACATCTGAGATGCGTGTCATGAAAATGACTTACATCAAAAGGTAAATGAGCCCCAAAGTTAGTATACTGTATACACATATACTGTAAGTGGCCATGAGAGACCTTATTTCAAATGAATGTAGCCATAGGGTTCATTGTGCCTTATAACCAATACAAGGAAATGGCACTGATGATCCCATTTGAATGTATATATCTCTAATTTATCTTTTCCCCAAGAATGTAACAGCTACATAATGGGGGTAAGGTAAAATCTGGGAGATTGCTAGTCTATTCAGGGAGTGAGGGAGATTGCTGCTATTTCAGGGAGTCTCCTGCAGAATGAGGGAGGGTAGGCAACTCTAAATTAGACCCAATGGGGTAAATTTACTAAGATTCGTATTTTCCCGTTTGAGGTCAAAGTTCAATCACGAATGACATCGAAAGTGTAAATATGCAACTTTTTGAATTGATTACGACTAATTTACTAAGCTGCCGTATTCTGCATTTTCGGGTTTTCCGATGTCGATGTCATTCGTTTTTTTTGGCAGTGTTTTACGTGAGTGACTTGTAAAACACTGCCGACTTTAATACAATGAATCTCGGCCGGATCTGAGAGATCCGTGCTGGGCTTCATTGTGCACTTTGTTAAAAAAAAAAAAAAAAGTTTAAATGTAAAAAAAAAATTGCGTGGGGTCCCCCCTCCTAAGGCAAACCAGCCTCGGGCTCTTTGAGCCGATCCTGGTTGCAGAAATATGGGGAAAAAATGGACAGGGGTTCCCCCATATTTAAACAACCAGCATCGGGCTCTGCGCCTGGTCCTGGTTCCAAAAATACGGGGGACAAAAAGCGTAGGGGTCCCCCGTATTTTTGAAACCAGCACCGGGCTCCACTAGCTGGACAGATAATGCCACAGCCGGGGGTCACTTTTATACAGTGCCTTGCGGCCGTGGCATCAAATATCCAACTAGTCACCCCTGGCCGGGGTACCCTGGGGGAGTGGGGACCCCTTCAAACAAGGGGTCCCTCCCCCAGCCACCCAAGGGCCAGGGGTGAAGCCCGAGGCTGTCCCCCCCATCCAATGGGCTGCGGATGGGGGGGCTGATAGCCTTTGTTCAAAGTGTTTGATATTGTTTTTAGTAGCAGTACTACAAGGCCCAGCAAGCCTCCCCCGCAAGCTGGTACTTGGAGAACCACAAGTACCAGCATGCGGCGGAAAAACGGGCCCGCTGGTACCTGTAGTACTACTACTAAAAAAATACCCCAATAAAGACATCACACACACACCTTGAAAGTATAACTTTAATACATACATGCACACCAACATACATACATACTTACCTATGTTCCCACGCAGGTCGGTCCTCTTCTCCAGTAGAATCCATGGTGTACCTGTAGAAAAAATTATACTCACATAATCCATGGTTGAAGGCTCCTCTGCTTGTAATCCTTTTTTAATCCACGTACTTGAAAAAATAAAAAAACGGATACCCGACCACGAACTGAAAGGGGACCCATGTTTTCACATGGGACCCCTTTCCCCGAATGCCAGAAACCCACTCTGACTGATGTCTAAGTGGGTTTCTTCAGCCAATCAGGGAGCGCCACGTTGTGGCACCCTCCTGATCGGCTGTGTGCTCCTGTACTGTATGACAGGTGGCACACGGCAGTGTTACAATGTAGCGCCTATGCGCTCCATTGTAACCAATGGTGGGAACTTTGTAGTCAGCGGTTGACCGAAAGTGACCTCACCGCTGACCTGAAAGTTCCCACCATTGGTTACAATGGAGCGCATAGGCGCTACATTGTAACACTGCCGTGTGCCGCCTGTCATACAGTACAGGAGCACACAGCCGATCAGGAGGGTGCCACAACGTGGCGCTCCCTGATTGGCTGAAGAAACCCACTTAGACATCAGTCAGAGTGGGTTTCTGGCATTCGGGGAAAGGGGTCCCATGTGAAAACATGGGTCCCCTTTCAGTTCGTGGTCGGGTATCCGTTTTTTTATTTTTTCAAGTACGTGGATTACAAAAGGATTACAAGCAGAGGAGCCTTCAACCATGGATTATGTGAGTATAATTTTTTCTACAGGTACACCATGGATTCTACTGGAGAAGAGGACCGACCTGCGTGGGAACATAGGTAAGTATGTATGTATGTTGGTGTGCATGTATGTATTAAAGTTATACTTTCAAGGTGTGTGTGTGATGTCTTTATTGGGGTATTTTTTTAGTAGTAGTACTACAGGTACCAGCGGGCCCGTTTTTCCGCCGCATGCTGGTACTTGTGGTTCTCCAAGTACCAGCTTGCGGGGGAGGCTTGCTGGGCTAGTAGTACTGCTACTAAAAACAATATCAAACACTTTGAACAAAGGCTATCAGCCCCCCATCCGCAGCCCATTGGATGGGGGGACAGCCTCGGGCTTCACCCCTGGCCCTTGGGTGGCTGGGGGGGGGGGACCCCTTGATTGAAGGGGTCCCCACTCCCCCAGGGTACCCCGGCCAGGGGTGACTAGTTGGATATTTGATGCCACGGCCGCAAGGCACTGTATAAAAGTGACCCCCGGCTGTGGCATTATCTGTCCAGCTAGTGGAGCCCGGTGCTGGTTTCAAAAATACGGGGGACCCCTACTCTTTTTGTTCCCCGTATTTTTGGAACCAGGACCAGGCGCAGAGCCCGGTGCTGGTTGCTTAAATATGGGGGAGCCCCTGTCAATTTTTTCCCCATATTTTTGCAACCAGAGCCGGCTCAAAGAGCCCGAGGCTGGTTTGGTTTAGGAGGGGGGACCTCACGCATTTTTTTTTGGAAAATTTATAACATTTCCCCCCCCTTCCCACTGAAAAACATGCACGGATCTCATGGATCCGTGCATGCCTATACAAACACGGGATAAAAAAGCAGGTCTGTTTTTTTTTTAGCACTTTTTCACGATTTGTATTTTAGCACGGCAGTGTTTGGCAATTGTCGGCAGTGTTTGTGTTTTGCACTTTTTAGTAAATTCCCGATTTCTACCAAATTGCAGGCGTATTTGACCGATGGTGTATTGATTCGTGATTTTTTCCTAGGACTTCCAAAATATTACGAATGCCCTCATCACTGCCGTGATTTTTGCTTAGTAAATTACCGAGATGACACTCTGAAGAAAAAACGGCATCTCGGTCAAAATCGGGACCTTAGTAAATATACCCCAATGTCTCTGGGAGGTAAATTCTGTCCTGTTACACTGTTTTCAAGTCTAATAGTTAATAACCGTTTCATTCTGTTTTGGCCTGGTTCATTTGCTAATAGTGTAGTTTGGAATCACATTACAGGAATGTTGTCAGGAATCATATCCAGCAATGCAAATTACATTCTCAATATTTTATGTGTTTATTGCCTTTTAAAGACATGACTTTCATAAGTAGAATGCAGCAGCTGTTAATGTGTGGTATGATTATCACAGACTTCTGAACAGTGAACTACATAAATCATTGTACTAGTTCCCTGAGTCACTGTGCTTCCACCGAGATACAATAATACTCCATGTTCACTGTCTAGGAAACACCATGCAAATATAGAGAAGAGTGAATCCATATTGATTCAGGGCTTGATTCACTACCATTTGCAAATGTGAGTTTGCACGCAGTGAGCGATTATCGGCAGACTGTGCATGTACTGCGAACGCATTGCGCGTACGTGAAGGGTAAAATGCGATTGCACTGCGTATGCAGCCTAATTGCAAAGAGAACGCATTTTGATCGACAGGAAGTAACCATTCGTGGGCGGTAACATGGCGTTTGTGGGGACTGGTTGGGAAAACGCAGTAGTGTCATGGCCGTTTTCTGGGCATGTATCTGATGTCATTGGCGAACGCTGAATTAAAAAACATGGCACCCAGTGCAACTGCATTCTCATTGATTTGAGTATACTGGGGTCAGCTGCAAATGTCGATGGTGCTCATTTTTTGCATATGGGTGGTCATTCCGAGTTGTTCGCTCGCTAGCTGCTTTTAGCCGCATTGCAAACGCTAGGCCGCCGCCCTCTGGGAGTGTATCTTAGCATAGCAGAATAGCGAACGAAAGATTAGCAGAACTGCTACTAAATAATTCCTTGCAGTTTCTGAGTAGCTCCAGACCTACTCCTAGATTGCGATCACCTCAGTCCGTTTAGTTCCTGCTTTGACGTCACAAACACGCCTTGCGTTCGGCCAGCCACTCCCCTGTTTCTCCAGACACTCCCGCATTTTTCCTTGACACGCCTGCGTTTTTTAGCACACTCCCAGAAAAAAACGCTCAGTTACCACCCAGAAACGCCCCTTTCCTGTCAATCATTCACCAATCAGCAGTGCGACTGAAAAGCGCCGCACAGACAACAGCAAAACTGCTAAGTTTTTAGTTAAATAACTAAGCGCATGCGCACTGCGTACCATGCGCATGCGCATTTAGCAACAAATCGCAGCATAGCGAAAATCGGCAACGAGCGAACAACTCGGAATGACCACCATGGATTGCAATTCTGCTAATGCATGTGCAGATTTGCGAATACATCGATGGGCGTCTTTTATCCTTTGTAGCTGACTCTTCACATACGATTTTTAGCAAGAGCAGATTTATGAACATCGCTATCTCAGCCTCAATAGTGATCCATAATGAATCAGACCCTCAGTCTACAAATAACTAGGCTGACCAGATTATCCCTTTTACCTGGGATGCTCATGGATTATACAGGTTCTGTGGCTGGCTGACTTCAAGCCTACATTTCAGATGGTTTTAATCAGCCACAGAAACTGTGTAATCCATAAGCGTCCCAGGTAAAAGGGATAATATGGTCACCCTAAAATAACATTACTATTTACTCTTTTATCAATTAATGGAACCCCCAAAAAAAAGTTTTTAAGGGCTTCAAGAAAATTGCCTATCCTATTATTTATTTTTTTTATTTCTTATTTAATTATTGAAATATTTAGTACTTTTTTGGCTGTGACCATAGTGCAACACAAACCTGTGTCCTATATACTTACTTCACCTTCCATTCATGAATAAAAAACTTATAGGTAAAAGGTATTTAAAAGGGGCATATCACAATTTTATTTTCATTTCCTGACCAAACAAGTGGGAGCCAAACGTGGTGCCTCTATTTTAAGGTGAAGCCATCTAATTACAATCAAACTATACATGTGAAGTTTACTCTGCAAGGCTGGGACCCCACGATTTCCTTATAAATAACTTCTTACAGATACAGAAAGTGATGATGATGTTGAGTCTTCTTGAAAAGCCTCTGAAGGGGAAACGCCTGAAAACACATTGGATTCTGCAGCAGTGACTGATCTGTAGCTCTGTGCTAAGTATGTAGCCAAAATCTGCAAGTCATTTTCTATTAACTGGTGATTTAATAAAAGCTCTTGAAATTTGAATCTTTTCTTATTACAGAAACTTCTCCTGCCAATAGAACATCACACTGTCATTATTTTGTCTCTATGTCTTCACATATTCAGTCAGTGAGAGTACTGAATTACATGTTGTGGTTTACAAAAACTTTTTCATTCAGAATACAAAGTCCTATTTCTGTATCTCTATATTCATGAGAATCCAGCCACATTCTCAATTTACCAGCAACTAACACTGACTTAGGTTTGAGGCACCACTCTACTTGAAATCCATACTGAGTCTTCCAAACACAGCTTTACACTGAGGAACGACAGGGACAATGTTTCTTGTTACATAATTAAAAAAAGCCCCCAACAGTCCAATGTTTACTGAACTTTTTTTTTCAGGCTGAAAAACTGGCGTAGCCAACTGGATTGGGTGCATTTTTTTAGCTGAATAGAAGAGCATCAAATAGTTATCTTGACAGATTGTGGGTCTGTTTTAATTTTCCGAAATTCCCCCCAAACTTTAAGAGGAATGAATTAAGGGCTTATAATGCTTTTCAGAGACCTACTAAAATGTTTTCATAATTGTGAAAATACATAACTAGTAGATGGCTCTGTACAGTGTGTTCTCCCATTCTCTCCGCTGTGTTAAGGACCCATACATCAGCAATCACAGAAAAATTATTCACAGATTCTGTGATTTTCTTTTTTCCAAAATTTTAAAACTCTCCATTCCATCAATCTGTGCCCATACATTACAGATATTTTTCAGGGGTGATTTAGACCACTTTTACACTGCCAACTTGTAACATGGGTTATTGCACATGAGCGTGCATAACCCATGTTGCTGTTTGGTGTAAAAGGGCCCTGTTGGAATAATCTGGGTCGAGTGACCCGGTATTCCAGCTCGGGTAGTTTGCAGGGTTGTAAACTGGTTCAACTCGACAAGCTGTGCTGTGTAAACGGGAGCGACCCGGCTCTTATTCACAGTGTATGTACTGGCGGCGCTTGGAGATCATGTGTACTCCAAGCGCCGCCACCGCCGTGTCACCGCTGACAATATGCCAGGTTGGAAAGTGGAGCGGTGAGAGTCCTGAGGCGGGTCGCGCCCGGGAAGCTCCCGTGTCAGGCTCTATATTTGGTATAAAAGAGGTATTACAGGTAATTTTCATATCTGCCAATCTTAAAAGGCTTATAATTTTACTAGACACTGTTTGAAAATTGGTTGATTGTTACCATACATTAGCAATCTACAGCCCCGATTGATCACTGAAATTCAGCATGTTGAAAAATCTGAGTTTGCAATCACTTTTTGATCTAAATCAGCAAACCTCATACACTGGCATTTTTTGGGACAATCATCTCCAAAACGCCAAATTTCCGCGAGCGGTCGCAGATGTATGAGGGTCTTTAGTCCTATAAATGTTCTAGATGCTGCGTCCATGCCTCCATGTTTGGCCAGCGAAGTCCCTTTTACTGTTATTTGCATTTTGTTCTGGTTATTAATTTTAACTTCTACAACTTGAAAGAGAAAACATATCCACCTTATCACATAAAAGGCTTAATTTAGTACTTTTCTACTGATGTTGAGTAAAACTTTTGAGAAATTAATTAACAATCAATTTGTATATATATTTTAATAAAATTACTATCATGCATGGGAATATCATTCAAGTGTCTACTATCATACTATTATCTACAACAATATCTATAGTTTTCAAAATCCAAAGCATAGACAGAACGTGATCATAACATCGTTTCACTGTCTGTGTTAGAACCAAGCTTCATCTTGAAGATCCATTGTTTCCTGAATTTGTAGATTTTTTTTCTTGATTATCATTTTCTTTGGCCATTAATCAGCATAATTTACCATACATTTGCATAAACTGTTTGTGTCACAGGTCATTACAGCAGTAAACCAAACGTATTTGAACTTGGAGAAAGCTGATTGGATGCCAGATTCACAGTGACGGTTTTGTACAGGCTGCTGGGGTATTCCTAGTGCACTGGAAAGCTTGAGGCAGTTTTGTTTTGTTGCTTTGTTCCACCTGGGAGTACAGTCTTGTCGCTATTCCAGCTCTGGTGTTTTAAGAGCCAAAGCATGTCATTAATGTCACAAACAGTGATTGAGTTTCAAAGCCCATGATGAGCTTCTGAATAGCATAGGCAACAATATTTATGTTGTTGTTTGAGTAAATATTCATATTAAATATTTAACTGTTGGATCTTGTACGGTTGCACAATGTATTTATTTTTATCCAGACATTCTGGTATAAGGGGAATATCCCAAATTGGTTCCAGTATTAAAATTTTAAATCAATGCTCATTAAGGAAGTGTCATATTAGTTCCACTTTGAATGAAAAATGATCACCTTAAATATAGTGCAAGACAAAAATTGGTCTAAATTGACAAAATAATTGTGCACGGATTCCTATTACGGGTATGGGTCATTAGGTTGACCACACTTACGTCAACCATTATTGGTCGACATGCATTAGTTCGACATGGACAAGGTCGACGTGGAAAAGGGTCGACATGATTTATTTATTTTATTTTTTTGATGTCGTTTTCTTCGTAAAGTGACGGGGAACCTCAATTAGTGTACCTCACATAGCTCGCATTGCTCGCCATGCTTCGGGTTCCTATTACGGGTATGGGTCATTAGGTCGACCACACTTAGGTCGACCATTATTGGTCGACATGCATTAGGTCGACATGGTCATTAGGTTGACATGCACCGTGTCCCCTCACATAGCTCGCTCGCCATGCTTCAGGCAGGTTATCGTTCCCAATTGTAGTCCGCGTGGTCCTTAAAGTATGAAAAAGTTAAAAAAAATGAAAACAAATGTGAAAAATACATGTCGACCTTATGACTGTCAACCTTAGTGTTGTCGACCTAACGACCGTATCCCCCTACTACAATCCATTCCATGGTCCTTATAATGAGAATCAGTGGAGATTAATCTGCAGAATTTATTAACTCTATGAAATAGCAATGTTTTGGTCCCACAAAGTTATGGTTCATACATTCTGCTAATAGAATTCTCTTATATTAACAAAAATGTGATACAGTATATAATGTATTGGCTGTGTCCACAATTATTTCTGCTGTTTAAGACAGAAAGCTAAATTATGAGTTTACACATGATACAGTGTATATAGGACCACACCAGATGCGTGTCCACATCTGTTATATACAATAGTTTTTGGCTTACATATCTACATAGATGTGTATATTTTGACTATGCATATTTACCCTTCCAAATGCTGTTAAACCCTCAGACCACATGGTCAGACACATATTAGGCCTGACTAGAGGTAAAGATGCGCCCTTTTTACGATTATTTCTTTGCCCCATTTTTGTCTGTATTTTAACTTCTACATACTGTATCTTTAGCTACAAACAAAGTAAAATAGAGCATTTAGACTGGCCCAGAGCAATGGTAACTTGTGAACTTGCTTTTGGCTCATGGATGTGTTAGACATGGGGGTTGGGGATTTTGACCATCTGCACTAGAAAATTCATTGTGCAATCGCTGCCTACAGTGTGAGTGTATTTTCGACGTGCAAGTGTGTGATGCTATATATACGCCGGACTGCTAAAATTCTATATGTGCCGTTTCTGCACAGCCCAGAACTTACTCTTCCAGTACGATAGAATCAGGCTGATCGGGGTCAGAGCTGACGTCAGACACCCTCCCTGAAAACTCTTGGGCACACCTGCGTTTTTCCGGACACTCCCAATAAACACTCAGTTACCACCCACAAACGGCTTCCTCCTGTCAATCACCTTGCGAACGCCCATGCGAACGGACTTTTCACACCATCCCATCGCTGACCGGCGATACCTGTTGTTGTCCGACGCGCGTGCGCATTGCGGTGCATATTTTCGCTGTGCGAAAATGCAGCATAGCGATCTGACCTGAATCACCTCCACAGTTGTTATAAAGAGAAGCCCAAATTAACAGGAAATTTCAGTTTAGAGGAAATAATATTGTATACAGTATAATCAGCAATTTTCTCAGTTTTGGCCAACTGGAAGCAATGAAAGCAACACAAATTATTGTGCTGTGGTGCTCTGAGAATAAATGTTAAAACTTAAAAAAATAAAAGTGTTGTTATAATAAAAGTTTTTGCTGCAAAATAATTCAAAAATAATACACAGAAAGTGATAGTAGTGAGAATTAAAATTAATTCTGCTGTGAAACTCAATAACTAATATACAGTATAGTCAGTGAGCTGTTAAGTATCTCTGTTAATATGGTACAAGAAGTGACTCAACCTGTTTCCTCTAATTGATTTAATATTAGAGATGTATCCCCCCCTCCTCCCTTCCGTCATTCCCCCACCAGTGATTATCGGCAATTCTATTGTAGCCTGTTTTTTGCCTGAAAGATGAAAATACATAGAATCTGGGATAAATCCCCGGACCCATGCGTTTTTGCATTTATCAGGGATTTTTTTCTCCTGCTTCTGGCAGGTGAAAGGAAATCCCAGATGAATGCTGGCTTTCGGGGCTAGTTGTATAGCCCTCGGGGATCAGTTTACTGTGGTAAATTACTGCAGCTAATTGAATATCCCCCAATGTCTCTCTTATATACTTCTGTTATAACATTTGTTGACAGTGTTATTCTTTAGCTAATAAAGATGAATAGTTTGAAAGATTGTTTCAATTTTGTCTTAGTAACTGGACAAGGTACAGTATGAACATTGAATTATGTCCCTATTATGATTATTGAATTGCATTAAGATAGATGCATTATTCCTTAAATAATGTAATGTGGGCTGCCTGCCATATTTAAATATACAGTTTTGTGTTGGTGTGTCTTAGTTGCCAGTAGTAAAATGTTGATACAAAGATAATATCATGTCAAATGATATATGTACCACTAATTAGCATCCCTTAGAGAGTCAGAACACCATGGGGGGAATTCAGTTAGCCGCAGGGTTTACCGATTCAATTAGCGGGGATTGCCCTGCACATCAATCGCCGAGGGTGAACTTATTATCACAGCCTATGCTATATTGCAGTTGCTCTTTAATACCTCTCATCCTCTTGTAGGCACAAGGGACCATAGCTTATTCTTGCCTCTCGTGAATTTCGGGGAGATCTCCTTTAAGGATAGTATACCCATCCACATCCCATCCTTTTCCATAATGAAGTGGTTGGGGACATTGCACAGAAGAAAGTCAGGGGTCTCATCACACCCTTTGCACTTGCCCCTCTGGAGGTAATTGTAAGTGTCATCAAGCATGCTGCAGGTGTATCCCAGAATACTGCTTAGATGCACAGTGCAGCATCTTTTACTGAAATGTACAGTCATACAAAGTAAATGTCATCCTACTAAATGACAATGGTCTGGTACCTAAATGCTATCAATAAGATAGTTATACTGTAGCATTTAGAATTTTTCTATAACTAAAACTTTCAAATAAAATGTACTTTTAATTCCCATTATATTCTGTATAATTCATTTACATACCTTGTAACTACAACATGGAACTAGTTTCTCCCCTCCTTGTTATGTTAGGTGTATGTCTACATTATTGTCTGTAGAGGTCTCTCTATCACCTGTGAATGAGAGCTCCCAAACCCAAACAGCGTACCGTTTGCAGGAAATCACATCCATCTTTCTCAGCTGTATGGGACTCCTGGGATGTTCTGCAAACTTTCATAATACTTTATTAGGAGCTTTTCTCTGAGGTTTGAGCAACAGAGAGTATACAGTAAGTAGCCTCTGCAGTAAACGGGTTTCCAGGCTATAGTAGTGTTCCACAACCCTGTATGATTTACATATACACAGTATCGGTGTAGCAGTTTTATATAGTAGTGCCAGGAATGGCCCAGAGTTTACTGACAGTTACTTTTTTCACACTAAGGGGTGACATTTTTGCTTTATTTTACCAGTTGTCCGTACATTTACTGATGGTTGGCGAGACGGCATGCTACCACTACCAGGTGGAGCAGCAGCATTGTTTCTAGTGCTGAGCATCTGTCAGGGTTCCACTAAAATAACTGGATTCTGCCGACTAAAATTAGCGCTACCGGTAACATAGAGACAAAAGAGCTGATGGTCTCCACCAGGAACCACATCAAGAAGGTTTCTCAGCAGGCTGATGCTGAAAATTTAAAGCACGACTAACATTCAGTGTAAAGGCCGACGTGCTTTACACTGAATGTAAGTGCCGCTTTAAATTTTCAGCTTCGACCCCCTGAGAAGTGTTGAATTAGAAAAGCCACCGCTTCGTAAAATATAGCCCGCCCCAAAGCATCTACTCTGTTCTTATTTTCCTACTTTACTACATCTCCTCTTGATCCTATACCCTCACAAATAACTGGATTCTGTACTATCTACTAAAATTTGTGCTACCAGGAACAGAGCAGGTTCTGCTTAGCAGGGGCCTGGGTGAGCGATCACTCCCACCTGTGATACTTCTCCAGCCTGCCTACTACTGCTATGGATGTGTCGGTATAGCAGCACAGCCGCAGCAGCACATCAGCCAGTGAGAGGAGACTGCTGCGCTGTACAGAAGTAGTCTTATTCTCTCTTTCTTTGTCCAATGTGCTACAGTCCAGGCGTGGCCGACCAGTCAGAGACAAAGAGCCAAAAACTCTTGTTACTGTAGGTACGTCAAGGAGCCTACATCAAGCCGAAGGCACGTGTGCAAAAATGGGGCGTGACCTTGTTCCTGCTAGGCCACACCCCTGGTATAAAAGACAATGAAAATGCCAGATCCACATAAAATACATCTTAAAGCCAGAATCAACATAAAATACATTGAAAAAGACACATAAAATAATTTAAAAATCCAGATCCACATAAAATATATTGAAAAAGCCATATTCACATAATACACTTCAGCTCCTCCGTGTGTCACTTGAGCCAGCTCTCCCATGTGTCAATGTGTCACTCCAGCCAGCACCCTCCTGTATCACTCCAGTCAGCTCCCCATTGTGTCTCTCCTGCCAGGATTCTCCTTTGTCACTCCAGCCAAGTCCCCATTGTGTCACTCTTGCCAGCACCCTCGTGTGTCACTCCAGCCAGCACCCAACTGTATCACTCCAGTCAGCTCCTCCATTATGTCTCTCCTACCAGGATCCTTCTGTGTCACTCCAGCCAGCTCCCCCTTGTGTCACTCCAGCCCACCCTCATATGTCACTACAGCCCAGTATCTGGCTCCCTCAGTTTTCAGTCACCGTAGTGCTGCTGTGTGTCTGGTTGGAGTGCACCAGTTTACAGGATCTGTTGTGGTCAGGTGACTGAGTGTCGGGAGCCACATTTGAATAAAGAAAGAGCCACATGCGGCTCAAGAGCCACAGGTTGGCCACGGCTGTGCTACACGCATGGCTCAGCAAGCCATACTATTTTGTTTCATTTTTGTGAGGGGGCGTGATCATGTCTCCTGGATTTGGCTACGTCCCCTTCAAGTATCCAGGCTTTTCTGAGCTCTTGAGGGCCCTGCTTGCATTTGACACTGTTGGTCGCTATCTTCTCATACAAATGTTACAATCACTAGGTCTTCTGGACACTGTCCTGCTTCTCATATTACTTATGATATTACTCTTTCAGTGCTCACTTCTCTGGATGCACCTCATCTCTGCTTCCTTCAGTTGGAGTACTGCAAGGTTCTGTACTAGTTCCTCAGCTATACTTTATGTATATCAGATCTCTAATTCGCTGTTTTGAATATCAAATTTTCAAAATCCTCTGTGTGCGGATGATACTCAGATATCCCTATTCGCTCCAGATCTCTCACCACATGTGATGACCCGCATTACTGAGTATCTCTCTGTCATTTTATCTTGGATGTTCTCCCGCCACATCAAACTCAATAATATTTCCACCAGCCAATAATAGTTCTGACCTGACATCTCTGCTTCTATCGGTAACACAACAATAAACTATACCCTTCAAGCTTTTTTCTCGACTAATAAATTACCGTTATCAGGCGTTAACACATAGAATCCAAGATAAATACCCGGACCAGAGCCGGATTAAGGGAGGGGGGGGGGGGGGGGTACTGGGGGTACCCCAGGCCCCCCAATTTAAGAGGTCCACCCGCCACAGATCTGATCTCTGTTATTGATCCGATCCGTGGCGTGGTGCACCCAACTGACAGCCGCTGGCGCCGCAGAGCAGTACTTGGCTGCCAAGCGACAGCTCAGCGGTCCAATAGTATGTGCAGCTGCAGCCTGTGGCTCAGCGACTGGCTGGTGCGCAGGCTACAGAGAAGAGGAGGCAGGATCCTGACTTGCCGCATGTGGAGCCCTGGTTCGTGGTCACAGCAGGGACGTGCAGAGCAGACCTCCTTGTCCTCCTGCAGTACTGTAATGTGTGAGAGCCTGACTTTGCCAGCAGCAGAAGAAAAGTAAGACAGGCTGTGTTGAATATTTTTTTGATTATCAATTAAATGTTAACTTAAGGCTATGGGTCATATACACACAATATATATTATGTATATATTTATATCTGTGTGTGTGTGTGTGTGTGTGTGTGTGTGTGTGTGTGTGTGTGTGTGTGTGTGTATGTACTGTACAGTATGTATATATTTATGTTATCAATTTAATTTGAAGTTAAGATTCCGGGTTATATATATATATATATATATATATATATATACACACACACACACACACACATACAGTATATATGTTATGTATATATATATATATGTAATTTTAATTTCTCTAACGTCCTAAGTGGATGCTGGGGACTCCGTAAGGACCATGGGGAATAGCGGCTCCGCAGGAGACTGGGCACATCTAAAGAAAGCTTTAGGACTAACTGGTGTGCACTGGCTCCTCTCCCTATGACCCTCCTCCAAGCCTCAGTTAGATTTCTGTGCCCGACGAGAAGGGTGCACACTAGGGGCTCTCCTGAGCTTCTTAGTGAAAGTTTTAGTTTAGGTTTGTTATTTTCAGTGAGACCTGCTGGCAACAGGCTCACTGCATCGTGGGACTAAGGGGAGAAGAAGCGAACTCACCTGACTGCAGAGTGGATTGGGCTTCTTGGCTACTGGACATTAGCTCCAGAGGGACGATCACAGGTTCAGCCTGGATGGGTCCCGGAGCCGCGCCGCCGGCCCCCTTACAGAGCCAGAAGAGCGAAGAGGTCCGGAAAAATCGGCGGCAGAAGACGTTCCTGTCTTCAATAAGGTAGCGCACAGCACTGCAGCTGTGCGCCATTGCTCTCAGCACACTTCACACTCCGGTCACTGAGGGTGCAGGGCGCTGGGGGGGAGCGCCCTGAGACGCAATACAACATGTTTAAACCTTATATGGCTAAAGAAATACATCACATATAGCTCCTGGGCTATATGGATGCATTTCACCCCTGCCAGTTTTCCTAAAAAAAATCGGGAGAAAAGGCCGCCGTGAAGGGGCGGAGCCTATCTCCTCAGCACACAAGCGCCATTTTCCCTCACAGCTCCGTTGGAGGGAAGCTCCCTGGCTCTCCCCTGCAGTCACTACACTACAGAAAAAGAGAGGGGGGCACTAATTAGGCGCAGTATTAACTATACAGCAGCTATAAGGGGAAAAACACTTATATAAGGTTATCCCTGTATATATATAGCGCTCTGGTGTGTGCTGGCAAACTCTCCCTCTGTCTCCCCAAAGGGCTAGTGGGGTCCTGTCCTCTATCAGAGCATTCCCTGTGTGTGTGCTGTGTGTCGGTACGTTTGTGTCGACATGTATGAGGAGAAAAATGATGTGGAGACGGAGCAGAGTGTCTGTAACAGTAATGTCACCACCGAGGGGGTCGACACCTGAGTGGATGTACTGTTGAAAATTACGTGACAGTGTCAGCTCTGTATAAAAAAACAGTGGTTGACATGAGACAGCCGGCTACTCAGCTTGTGCCTGTCCAGACGTCTCATAGGCCGTCAGGGGCTCTAAAGCGCCCGTTACCTCAGATGGCAGATACAGACGCCGACACGGATACTGACTCCTGTGTCGACGGTGAAGAGACAACCGTGATTTCCAGTAGGGCCACACGTTACATGATTGAGACAATGGAAAATGTTTTATACATTTCTGATAATACGAGTACCACCAAAAAGGGGTATTATGTTCGGTGAGGGAAAAACTACCTGTAGTTTTCCTGAATCTGAGAAATAAAATGTGTGATGATGCGTGGGTTTCCCCCCGATAACAATTGATAATTTCTTAAAAAGTATTGGCTGTATACCCTTTCCCGTCAGAGGTTAGGGTGCGTTGGGAAACACCCCCTAGGGGGGATAAGGCGCTCACACGCTTGTAAGAACAAGGGCTCTACCCTCTCATGAGATGGCCGCCCTTAAGGATCCTGCTGATAGAAAGCAGGAGGGTATCCAAAAATGTATTCACACACATACTGGTGTTATACTGCGACCAGCAATCGCCTCAGCCTGGAGGTGCAGTGCTGGGTTGGCATGGTCGGATTCCCTGACTGGAAATATTGATATCCTAGATAAGGATAGTATATTATTGCCTATAGAGCATTTAAAAGATGCATTTCTATATATGCAGGATGCACAGCGGAATAATTGCCGACTGGCATCAAGTATAAGTGCGTTGTCCAATTCTACCAGTAAAATGGTCAGGTGATGCGGATTCCAAACGGCATTTGGAAGTATTGCCTTTGAAAGGGGACATTTGGGGTCGGTCTTTTAGACCTGGTGGCCATGGCAACAACTGGGAAATCCACGTTTGTACCCCAGGTCGCCTCTCAAAATAAGACGCCGTATTATCAGGCGCAGTCCTTTGTTGGCAAGCGGACAAAAGGTTCCTCTTTTCTGCTCGTGACAGAGGGAGAGGAAAAAGGCTGAAGAGATACCCAGTTCCCAGGAACAGAAATCCTTTCCCGCCTCTGCAAAGCCCTCAGTATGACGCTAGGGCCTTACAAGCTCAGGCACGGTGGGGGCCCGTTCTCAATGAATTTCAGTGCGCAGTGGGCTCACTCGCAAGTAGACCCCTGGATCCTTCAGGTAATATCTCAAGGGTACATATTGAAATTCGAGACGTCTCCCCCTCGCCGTTTCCAAAGGTCGGCTTTACCGACGTCTCCCTCTGACAGGGAGGCAGTTTTGGAAGCCATTCACAAGCTGTATTCCCAGCAGGTGATAATCAAGGTACCCCTCCTGCAACAGGGAACAGGGTATTATTCCACACTATTGTGGTACCGAAGCCAGACGGCTCGGTGAGACCGATTCTAAATCTAAAATCTAAAATCTTTGAACACTTACATACAGAGGTTCAAATTCAAGATTGAGTCACTCAGAGCAGTGATTGCGAACCTGGAAGAAGGGGACTACATGATGTCTCGGGACATCAAGGATGCTTACCTTCATGTCAAAATTTACCCTTCTCACCAAGGGTACCTCAGGTTATGGTACAGAACTGTCACTATCAGTTCAGACGCTGCCGTAGGGATGGTCCACGACACCCCGGGTCTTTACCAAGGTAATGGCCGAAATGATATCCCTTCGAAGGAAGGGAATTTTAGTTATCCCTTACTTGGACGATTCCCTGATAAGGGTAAGATCCAGGGAACAGTTGGAAGTCGGTGTAGCACTATCTCAGGTAGTGTTGAGGCAGCACGATTGGATTCTCAATATTCCAAAATCGCAGCTGGTTCCGACGACTTGTCTTCTGTTTCCTAAGGATGTTCCTGGACACAGTCCAGAAAAGAAAAAAAAAAAAAAAAAAAAGGTGTTTCTCCCGGAAGAGAAAGCCAGGGAGTTATCCGAGCTAGTCAGGAACCTCCTAAAATCGAACCAAGTCTCAGTGCATCAATGCACAAGGGTTCTGGGTAAAAATGGTGGCTTCCTACGAAGCAATCCCATTCGTTAGATTCCACGCAAGAACTTTCCAGTGGAACCTACTGGACAAATGGTCCGGGTCGCATTTTCAGATGCATCAGCGGATAACCCTGTCACCAAGGACAAGGGTATCCATCCTGTGGTGGTTGCAGAGTGCTCATCTTCTAGAGGGCCGCAGATTCGGCATTCAGGACTGGGTCCTGGTGACCACGGATGCCAGCCTGCGAGGCTGGGGAGCAGTCACACAGGGAAGGAATATCCAGGGCTTAGGGCCATTTACAATGCTCTAAGCTTAGCAAGACCTCTGCTTCAAGGTCAGCCGGTATTGATCCAGTCGGACAACATCATGGCAGTCACCCACGTAAACAGACAGGGTGGCACAAGAAGCAGGAGGGCAATGGCAGAAGCTGCAGGGATTCTTCGCTGGGCGGAAAATCATGTGATAGCACTGTCAACAGTATTCATTCCGGGAGTGGACAACTGGGAAGCAGACTTCCTCAGCACGACCTCCACCCGGGAGAGTGGGGACTTCACCCAGAAGTCGTCCACATGATTAAAAAACTCGACAGGTATTGCGCCAGGTCAAGAGACCCTCAGGCAATAGATGTAGACGCTCTGGTAACACCGTGGGTGTACCAGTCAGTGTATGTGTTCCCTCCTCTGCCTCTCATACCCAAGGTACTGAGATTGATAAGATGGAGAGGAGAAAGCACTATATTCGTGGCTCCGGATTGGCCAAGAAGGACTTGGTAACCGGAACTTCAAGAGATGCTCACGGAGGATCCGTGGCCTCTACCTCTAAGAAGGGACCTGCTCCAGCAAGGACCCTGTCTGTTCCAAGACTTACCGCGGCTGCGTTTGACGGCATGGCGGTTGAACGCCGGATCCTGAAGGAAAAAAGGCATTCCGGATGAAGTCATCCCTATCCTGATCAAAACCAGGAAGGATGTAACCGCAAAAACATTATCACCGCAATTGGCGAAAATATGTTGCGTGGTGCGAGGCCAGTAAGGCCCGACGGAGGAAATTCAACTGGGTCGATTCCTACATTTCCTGCAACAGGAGTGTCTATGGGCCTGAAATTGGGGTCCATTAAGGTTCAAATTTCGGCCCTGTCAATTTTCTTCCAAAAAGAACTAGCTTCAGTCCCTGAAGTTCAGACGTTTGTAAAAGGGGTACTGCATATACAGCCTCCTTTTGTGCCTCCAGTGGCACTTTGGGATCTCAATGTAGTTTTTGGTTCCAAAAGTCACATTGGTTTGAACCACTTAAATCTGTGGAGTTAAAATATCTCACATGGAAAGTGGTCATGCTGTTGGCCCTGGCCTGGGCCAGGCGCGTGTCAGAATTGGCGGCTTTATCCTGAAAAAGCCCTTATCTGATTTTCCATTCGGACAGGGCGGAATTGAGGACTCGTCCTCAGTTTCTCCCTAAGGTGGTTTCAGCGTCTCACCTGAACCAACCTATTGGTGGTGCCTGCGGCTACTAGGGACTTGGAGGCCTCCAAGTTGCTAGACGTTGTCAGTGCCCTGAAAATATATGTTTCCAGGACGGCTGGAGTCAGGAAATCTGACTCGCTGTTTATCCTGTGTGCACCCAACAAGCTGGGTGCTCCTGCTTCTAAGCAGACTATTGCTCGTTGGATTTGTAGTACAATTCAGCTTGCACATTCTGTGGCAGGCCTGCCACAGCCAAAAATCTGTAAATGCCCACTCCACAAGGAAGGTGGGCTCATCTTGGGCGGCTGCCCGAGGGGTCTCGGCTTTACAACTTTGCCGAGCAGCTACTTGGTCAGGAGCAAATACGTTTGTAAAATTCTACAAAATTGATATCCTGGCTGAGGAGGACCTGGAGTTCTCTCATTTGGTGCTGCAGAGTCATCCGCACTCTCCCGCCCGTTTGGGAGCTTTGGTATAATCCCCATGGTCCTTACGGAGTCCCCAGCATCCACTTAGGACGTTAGAGAAAATAAGAATTTACTTACCGATAATTCTATTTCTCATAGTCCGTAGTGGATGCTGGGCGCCCATCCCAAGTGCGGATTGTCTGCAATACTTGTACATAGTTATTGTTACAAAAATCGGGTTATTATTGTTGTGAGCCATCTTTCAGAGGCTCCTCTGTTATCATGCTGTTAACTGGGTTCAGATCACCGGTTATACGGTGTGATTGGTGTGGCTGGTATGAGTCTTACCCGGGATTCAAAATCCTTCCTTATTGTGTACGCTCGTCCGGGCACAGTATCCTAACTGAGGCTTGGAGGAGGGTCATAGGGGGAGGAGCCAGTGCACACCAGTTAGTCCTAAAGCTTTCTTTAGATGTGCCCAGTCTCCTGCGGAGCCGCTATTCCCCATGGTCCTTACGGAGTCCCCAGCATCCACTACGGACTATGAGAAATAGAATTATCGGTAAGTAAATTCTTATTTTCAGACCTTGTCTTAAGTACCCTGGGCCCCCCAGAGCCTTAATCCAGCTCTGATCCGGACCTATGTGTTAACAGGGTTGCCACACCCGATATAAGGCTATTTATCAGGGGTATCTTTTTGGGTCTGCTCAGACCCGAAAAGCAATCCCATTTGACTGCAACCAGGGCTACCTGAATATGTGTCATGTTTGACTATGAACTGTCCTTTGCTCGTCACATTTAATCCGATTCCAAATCATGTTGCATATATCACATCTAAGAAACATATCTAGGGGAGAATTCAACTGCGACAGGAAATATAAAAAAAATCTGTAGGGTTTGTCCTACAGCTGCGGGGCTTTACTATTCTTTTGAAGATCAGAAAATGGGATGCAGAGATTTCTATAGCAGTCACTGTATCTTTTTACATGCACCTCCTGAGCAAATCTGATTTTTCGTTAATTTTAGGAAAAATCTCCAGGACTTGCTCTGTCAACCTGGTGACACCCACCTTTAGGACTAATTAAGCAATTGTAAGTTTCCAATTTGATTAATTAGGCTGTAATTACTCACCTTCTAAAGCATGTCATCAGTGTGGGGATCCGGTCCCCTGCAGCAGCGGTACATTTGTGAGGTGTAAGTGTGTGTGCATGAGTGTGTGTGACCCTTGGTGTGTGTGTGACCTCCTGGGCAGTGTCATCCCACCAGGAGCCGTCCGCTGGGAGAACTACATCTCCCAGCTGCCCTTGAGCCTCCCGGCTGCCCCCGAGCATCCCAGCAAGCCCCAGATACTCCCAGCAGCCCCTCTCTAGTGGGAAGATGGATGGGAGACTGCCGGACAAGTAACTTTTAATTTTTTTAAAAAATTTTTTACTTGCGTTGCAGGTTTTCATCACTGAAAACCCTGCAACCACTGTGGGTACCGGGAGCCCAGTAATTCAAAATTAGGCACGAGGTTCGCAAGGTTTTTTACCTCGCTAAACCTCATGCCCAATTGATTCCCCCCAGAATGCACTTATATCTCACACTAGTAATTACAAAACTCTAAAGGGGGGTACACACGGAGCGATAATCTAAGCAATCTGACTAGATTGCTTAGAATTTAAGCATTATCGCTCCGTGTGTAGCCCTAACAGCGATAGTGATGTGCAGCCCCGCACATCGCTGTCGCTGGTGCTACAATCTAGCGGGTCACTCACTTCACCCACTGGGTGAAACGAGCCCCCCCCCCCGTCTTCCCCCGCACGCTCAGCACAGATCGCGCTGTGCTGAGCGGCGGGAGAGATGTGTGCTGAGTGGTTCGCTCAGCACACATCTCTCCTGCATCGGCCTGTCTATATGGGCCTTAATTCCTGTACTCATTATCTCTTGCTTTGATTATTGCAATAGTCTCCTTGCAGTAATCCACTGTGATTAATAAAAATTTGGGAACCATTGTCATGTAGTGGCTGACCCAGGGGCTGTCTGTGGCTGCACACCTGGGATGCAGACAGAAGATACCGTCTGGCTACTCTGTGTTTTAAATGCAGCGGTAGGGCAGCATCCTGCTTTATGCTTCTGATGCATGGACGCACTACATCGCAGGTCATTCACCAAATTCAGGAAGGGGTGTAGCTGTTCATTTGTATATACATACACTGGTTTAGCCTGAACCAGCATTGGATCATGCATCTGTGAAAGGACTCTTAACTGTGCTGTAGCGTAACTTCCAGAGTCAATGGAGACGCCTGCCACTGGACTCCAAGCCCTGAAGGGGCACCTGCATGTACAGCAGCACCTCTATTGTTCACAACAGGATCCAAGTGTGACTGCTGGTCTTCCAATGGAGCTCTGTGGCGCACCCGCTGCTGCTGCAGAGTTTATTGGCTCTGTCCCAGGATCCCTGCTAACACTTGCAATAGGGAACAAGATGGCTCCCGTCTGTCACAGCTCAGCCTGTGCTGCAGTGAGTGGCAGTGCACCTGTCTTTGCTGCTGGATAGTGTGATGGGACCCACCAATCAACGCCGATTCTGCATGCTGCAGACGGCTGAATCTCATGAATCTGACCCCGACCTACCGGCTGTATTCACACAGTTTAGCGGGAGTCCTGCCAATTCACTGCTTACTCTGGTCGCTGTAGACTGGCTGAGGGTGCTATTTATATAATTCTGTAAGTTGTGTGTGTGGGTGGCGATCATGAGACCGCCAGAATCCCGACAGGTGGTGAAATGCCACGCCAGAATATCGGCACCACAAGCCTTTCTCCCTCAGTGGGTGTCCTTCAAAATTGCATTGATTTCCATAAAATTCTGATCTGCATCTCATAGTGGTAATCACCAAGCTGCATATGCATTGCTCCCCGGATGCATGTGCAAAAGTGAAACATAGGGCGCTTGCGTCAGGGGGTGTTGAGGGGGGGCCCAGGCGGACACTGCACAAGGGCCCCCTCCTCTATTAATAACCCCTGACACAAGCAGCTCTTAGTGAAAATGAGTACTAGAACATGCAAATGTCTTAGAGAAATTGGTGAGGCGGACAATTTCCTGGCAAATTCCCTACTGTACATGTGCAAAATGCTGGAAAAATGGCGCCATGTTATTTCCCCAGTGGCCTGTGTAGTGCTGCAATGTGGGGTTCCAGATAGGTAAGTAAAATAAGAAACGGATGCAGGGCTGTGCGGTGTGGGCCCCCCTGGTCCCAGGGGCCTGTGTGTGCATCACACTGTGCACCCATTATAGATATGCCACTGGCTTGTGTCCACCTCTGTTTTTTAACACACAATGGGGGTAATTCCAAGTTGATCGCAGCAGGATTTTTTTTAGCAGTTGGGCAAAACCATGTGCACTGCAGGGGAGGCAGATATAACATGCGCAGAGAGAGTTAGATTTGGGTGGGTTATTTTATTTCTGTGCAGGGTAAATACTGGCTGCTTTATTTTTACACTGTAAATTAGATTGCAGATTGAACACACCACACCCAAATCTATCTATCTCTGCACATGTTATATCTGCCCCCCCTGCACTGCACATGGTTTTGCCCAACTGCTAAAGAAAATCCTGCTGCGATCAACTTGGAATTACCCCCAATGTACAGTACTACTATACCTGCATCAGTGAGACAGAACAGGGGAAGTCAGGAATTGTGTCATGCATCTAGCCTTCATGTTCTGTGTACTGTATTTCTCCATAAATGGCAATAATCCCAGTGTAAACAGCCATCTCTGCTGTGGGTAGCAGTACAAAAAATGGATTGGAGATCAGGGGGATCAAAAATGTAATTTATGTAGAACTCTTTATGGAACCTGAGTTTTCTCGGATGCCGAATTCTTGGAATTCTTGGAATTCTTGCAGGCGTTTTCCAGCATAGCACCTGAACAGTCAGATCATTGCAGTTTTGGTGACGTACGCTTTTGACCCAAATTGCTCATTGAAGTGTTTGTTTATTGGTTCTGCGAACAAGCAGATCACAAAGTGTCCATCTCAGAAGTGAATTCCGGTTATGCAGCAGGCACTAATATTTTTTGTAGGTTCAGCTACATAGCAAAAAGTTATATAATACCAAGTACTAGAAGATGATATATACAGATTAAGAGTAGAAAGTAAATGCAAATAGCAACATTGAAGTTACAAGTGTAGGCAGCACAATGACACAATGGCTCCGTAATCCCTGTTGGCTGCTGAAAAATCACAAGCGATGACCTATGTTTAAGGTCAGGTTTATTGTTTGTGGTCTGTGTTATCCCCTGTAGCCGAACACAATCAGTATACATCAGCTTCTAAGTCAGCGCTAGCAAATCACTGCTTTATTCTGAATGCTGCGCATTGTTCCTGAAACAACAAACTGCATTCCAGTGTACACATAGGCCCATGTATTCTAAACTGTGGTAATCCCTATGGCATCTTTATGGCTTGTGTACTAAGTGTGGAATTTTTAGAGGTCACTTCCCAACGGCATAATTGTCATAGGTGCAGGTGGCATAGAAATAGTGGTGGATCACAACAACCGTGGCTCCAGGCATTGCTGATGCTGTGAGCCCCCTAGTCTAAGTACGGATTCTGCTGATGGGATCTGGTCAGGATCCCGGCTTTTCAATAGACCAACACCGGAATCCCGACACTGATCAGAATGCCGGCGCAGGTATCCTGAATAGGATCACAATGCTGGCGCCGGCATCCCGACAGCCGGTATTCTGATTGAGTGACTGCCGGGCCGCCAGAGGTAAGCCACACGGGGATGGGGGGGGGTTAGATTTAGGCTGCAGAGGGAGGGTTAGGCTGCAAGAAGGGGGGTTAGGTTTAGGCTGTGGGGAGGGTGGGTTAGGTTTGGGCACCCCCCGGTGAGGGTTAAGGTTAGGCTGCGGAGGGTGGGGGATAGGGTTAGGTTGCAGTAAGGGAGGGTTAGGGATAAGGGGGTGAGGGGTAGCTTCCAGGATTCTGAACAGCGGGGTGCCATGGTATTCTAACTGCCAGCATCCCACCCACCGGCATTTGAGCCCCGAACCCTGCTGATTGGTTACCCACTGAAATATAATTATTTCACATTGCCAATTAATCATGTTGCAGTTTAAGTTTTAATAAGAACACAGAGTACCATCCCAAGGGTTATCTTATATTTAGAAAGTGTTATGTTTTGCTATAAGCTGCAGTAGTTCATTCGAAGTTCCGTACCTCAAAGCACACTCCATCTTTTGTCAATGACCTAGATGGTTGGCTGAGTTAGATTGTGGAGATCTGAACACGTTTATAGCATTGTACCACACACTACCACCCCAGTTATGAGAATGCCCAAACTGTGTACTCTGTACTCAAAAGCTGAATAGTATTAACAAATAAATGTCACAAATAGATTTTATAGGCTTATCAAAGCATGGGGCAGATGTATTCACCTGGAGAAGGAATAAGGAAGTGATAAACCAGTGATAAGTGCAAGGTGATAAATGCACCAGCCAATCAGCTCCTAATTGTTAATTTACATATTGGAGCTGATTGGCTGGTGCATTTATCACCTTGCACATATCACTGGTTTATCACTTCCTTATGCCTTCTCCAGGTTAATACATCTGCCCCTATGTACTGTAGCTGCTGCAAAAAATAGGGTGCCGCATTTGGCCCATTGGCCATCAGTTGCACCATTTTGGCCTGGTATCCGGACTCTAGATCGACACCAATAAGGTCGACAAAACTTAGGTCGACACACCGTAGGTTGACACCTGAAATAGGTTGATATGGACAAAAGGTCGACATGAGTTTTTTTTTTTTTACTTATTCATACTTTACGATCCACGTGAACTACAATTGGGAATGATAACTTGTGCCAAGCGCAGCGAGGCACCGTTCCCAAAGCATGGTGAGCGGACGCGGTGCACTAATTGGGGTTCCCGGTCACATTACGGAGAAAACTACACCAAAAAAACATTAAAAACTCATGTCGACCTTTTCCCATGTCGACCTTGTTCAGGTCGACCTTTTGTCCACATCGACCTATTTCAGGTGTCGACCTAAGGTGTGTTGACCAATTGGTGTCGACCTTATAGCTGTCAACCTTGAGTCCCAGACCCTTTGGCCTATAATGTGTGCTTGTGCTAAAATACTCACAAATGTATTCTACTCTCATGCCTAGACAATGCTCCGGTACAGTTTGTTAATCTATTTAGTGCTTTGTGAATTTATACTGGAGTTTTAGGGGTCCCTGGTCAAGTGTTGCACTGAAAGCTCCATCTAAACTACCGAGTTTCCCTTTATGCAGTGTACGTACGTCACTTACTGTAAACAAGAAGAATGTAAATGAAGACGCTTCCTGCCCATGCCGCAGCATCATTAGTGTACTGTAGTAAACTTCAGGAATGTACACAAATGATTATGTATTTGTTCTGCACATATTATAAACTACAAACTCTCCGAGCCTTTCCTTGCCCTACTCTAAAACAACATCCTTGTATGCAGGAATGATGAAAGCAGGCCGTGGCTCAGACAAACATTAATTGTACATTCCTGAGAAAGCAGAATGAAATTAAGATAATTGATTGCCCCCCAAAGCCTGATATGCCTTTACAGGGCAGTTTCTATGTCACTGAACTGGGAGATTTGAGAATGTTTGTCATTTGCTCTGATGACCAAAGATTTTGTGGAACTTTGTGTTTTTTTTAGCAGATTAAAATTATTTTTTTATAAACTAAATAAGGGTTTGTTATGGCAAAGACCATTGCTGATTTGCAGTTTTGTATTCAAATATGTACTTTCCCCCTAACTGGATAACTCCTATCCTTTATCACTGTGATGGAGCATTCAAGGATCTTGGTCAGCTAGGTAATTAAAAGGTGCAGGCTAGATGGGCCAAGTGGTTCTTATTTATCAAATTCTATGCTTAATTCATTATTGAACAACTCGATCTTGAGTTAACAATTTTTAAGCCTGACATAAAATCACAGCCTCCTGACCGAGCGATAGCTACAGTAATAAATGGCTTTAACGGTTTATTAGCTAATGCATGCTGCATACAGCTATGCATTTATCAACCGTATGTACCCAGCTTTGCCTCTTACAGGGAGAGATGTATCAAAGCTTAGAGAGAGATAAAATGAAGAAAAATACCCAGATTTATCTCTTACATGGGAAGATATATCAAACCTTGGAGAGAGATAAAAGACCAATCAATCAGCCCCTAGCTGTCATTTTTACAGTCTGTGTTGGAAAAGACAGTTAGGAACTGATTGGTTGCTGCTTTATCTCTCTCCAAGCTTTAATACATCTCACCCATATCGAGAAATACCCTCGCTAGCTCTAAGGCTTCTTAAACCCGTAAAGCCAAGCTTCAGTGTTTTGAGTGTTTTTTTGCAAGTATTGTTTAGTTTGGGATGTAGGTACAGAAAGATTGTATTGGTTTTAAGAGACAGATTGGCCTTTTAAAACCATATTTTTCTACTTTGTATAGGCTATTTCCCCTCTAGAGGAGGAGAGATCTAAGTAGACAGTGTGAGGGTTTATGGCAGGCCTGGCCAACCTGTGGCTCTCCAGCTGTTGTGAAACTACATATCCCAGCATGCTCTGCCACAGTTTTAGCATTCCCTAATAGCAAAAGTGTGGCAGGACATGATGGGACTTGTAGTTTCACAACAGCAGGAGAGCCACAGGTTGGCCAGGCCTGGTTTATGGTGACTGAATTCGTACACCGGGAAAATTCAGCCAATCATGCTGCTTATGGCAAACCTGTTAATATATAGCTATCTCTGAAGGAAAAATAAAAAAAGTATAAATCTAAATTATAATTTTGACCATCACGGTACTACAGGTTGAGTATCCCATATCCAAATATTCCGAAATACGGAATATTCCGAAATACGGACTTTTTTGAGTGAGAGTGAGATAGTGAAACCTTTGTTTTTTGATGGCTTAATGTACACAAACTTTGTTTAATTCACAAAGTTATTAAAAATATTGTATTAAATGACCTTCAGGCTGTGTGTATAAGGTGTATATGAAACATAAATGAATTGTGTGCTTAGACTTAGGTCCCATCGCCATGATATCTCATTATGGTATGCAATTATTCCAAAATACGGAAAAATCCCATATCCAAAATACCTCTGGTCCCAAGCATTTTGGATAAGGGAGACTCAACCTGTAATACAGTTTTTCAACACTGTATGACTAATTGTAGTGTTGTGTTACCTGGGTCCGAATGGGCTGATGCATTCATCTGTCAAATTAAGTGACAAGAGTGATAACAGAATGTAACTTTTGCTTATTCCTATTTATACGGGTGTAGTAGAAGTGGCCGGCGATCGGGATCCCGGCGCCCGGCATACCGGCGCCGGGATCCCAACCGTTAGCAGGGGTGCCGTCCAGCCAATGTGGAAGGAGAGGGACTGATGCAGCGGTGCAGCCACCAATTACACTGCGCTGCTGCGGCTCCCTCCTCCCACTCTCTCTTCCTCCTCCACTGCTCCCTCTCCTCCTCCGGCACAGGCGGTTTGTAATGAGTCAATTTGACTCATTACAAGCCGCTGACTTTAGGGAATGGGGGCCGTTGTGCCCTCATTGCGACTGCGCTGTGTGCCAGGCACACCTGACACACACGTAGTTACAGCACGGCCTCTGCAAACCCTGTTTAGATAGGCTTCTCCATGCAAAGCTATGGTCAGTGAAACCAGTGAATTTGTTGTCAGTACACACTTGATGTATAGGGTGATGTCGTATGGGTGGCACTTGATATGCCGGCTGTCGGGATCCCGGCGCTCAGCATGCCGGCACCGGAATTCCCACAAGGCGCTCTTTTGCGCTCACCCCACTGCCAGTATGCCGGCGGTTGGGATCCCAGCGCCGGTATGCTGGGTGCTGCGATCCCGAGCGCCGGCATACCGTAATAGACCCCGTCGTACTACCAGCAAAAATGCTAATTTTGTCCATTCATACGGATTTTATTCCCCTAATATAATAGCTATGGCTGGAGAATTCTGTGTACAATGCCGTATAGAATTGTATACACTAAATAAGAATAGTAACTAAAATAAACTGACCAAAAATTATTTTGTTTTTCATAATTCTCATATCATAGGGAAACAATAGAATGTGTTTATACACGTGATAATATTGTTTATTCCCTTTATCTGCGTGTGAAAACAGAATTTCAAAGTTAATATTTACATTGGGCCTAAAATAAGGTTAGTTGCATATTTACTTTTCTTAATTACTGTATAGGCTCATTCTTTGGAGCCTATAAAACTGTGAGCTTGTGATACTTTATGCATGCAATCTCTTAAGGTGGGTACACACGGAGCGATGTTTAGCTCATTTCTAAATAATCTGACTAGATTGCTTAGAACATCGCTCCGTGTGTAGGGGTGCCGGCGACAGCGATGCACGGTCCCGCACGTCGCTATCGCCGAGATTGGACTGCAAGCATGCGCAATTAAGCAGGTCGCTCATTTCAGAGCTGGGTTAAATGAGCAGCACCACGTGTCCGTCCGTCCCCCCCTTCACTCAGCACATCGCGCTATGCTGCGCGGTGGGAGAGATGTGTGTATGGCCCTTTAGATTGAGGCCCTTATTCTTCTGGCTGCACAGCAGTACTGAAAAAGTATTTTATATATACCTTAGTAAAACGAGAACTGAAGCACAGGTTTGCGACTATGATAAATGTAAAAGGTTACTCCTACTAGCACAGACTTATTTGAAGAGTCCTTGACACGTGGCACACTGCTTGAACCACAAACCGTAACCTAAAGAATTATTTGAAAAAAAATATATATATATATATTCTCTGCCTTGCTAGGCATCCAGCCCATATAAGGGTAAGTTTCCATATATACTATACATTTGGAACTGTTCCTACGGAATGTAGATAAGATGGCGGTTGTTGGGACACCGGCAGTCGTAATCCCGACATGAAATCTTGACACCCATCAGAATGCCGACGGTGGAATCCCGACAGGGTCAGAGCCGGATGTCAGAAGCCCGAAAGCCACCATCCTGAACGTAAGTATAGCGGGAGCGTTAGGGTCAGGCACCACTGGGTGAGGGTTAAGGTTAGGCTGTGGGAAGGCAGGGTTAGAGGGTAGGGGATAGGGGGAACATACTTCTCCCCCTTCAGGATTTCAAATATGGGGTGCTGGCATTGGTATTCTGACCGCCAGCATCCTGTCCGCCAGTATATCATACTGAACCCGTTCCTACCCTGATGTACTGTAGGATAAGTTCCTGGAAAAAAAATGTTTTGTTAACCCCTGGCATAATGGAAGAGGTTGAGGTACTGCCACACTGGTCCTGACGGTACTGGGTACTGTGTAGCCGCTAGTACAGGGCTCTGACCTGCTGGTTTTCACTTTGGTAGACTGTACATAAGCAACTATCTCACTGTTTGTCTGTCTGTCTATATGTATTATCGGGATGCCAGTGGTCACATGACCGATACTGAAAATCCTGACAACTAAGGGGCTAAGTATTAAACCCCCCCTTACACTAACCCTGTGGCGGTGGTGGCTTGGTGCACTTACTTTGCACTGGGTGTTTTTATTGGTTACTTTCTTAACATGCTGTCCAATCGCATACTACTGCACACGCACACATTGTTAAGTTAAAGCCCTAGTTAATCATCACAATTTCCTATTTCAATCTAATTTCTTGGCCAATATTTGTCAATCAGATCGGTTACCCCACAGGCACTTCACCCTGTGCAGGTCTCAAACTCACATCTTTTGCATATCACATTACTGAGGGGGTGTGGTTCAATAGAGCTACATTAAAAAGATAGTCTGTAGGTCAATCCCAAATGGTCAAAAGGTCGACATGGAAAAGGTAGACAGTGGGAAATGTTGACAGGAACAAATGGTCGACATGAAAATGGTCATCACAAGTTTGGATTTTTTTTGTTTTGTTTTTTAGGTTCATTGTATATTTTTTCACCATATTTGAGCCAAATTAGTGGAAACATATACCCTCAAGGGCTAGTTTTGGTCAAGGTTACTATTCCCAGTCGTAGTCCACTTGGCACTGTCTACCTTTTACTTTTCCACCATTTGGGGTCGACCTATTGACTGTCTTTTTACTGTAAATCTATGTACCATACTAAGGATTATTGTTTCCGAAAGAAGTAATTTTGTTAATTAATAGATCTCCATAATGGGTGTGGTTCATCAAATCGACAGTGTCTAGGTCGACAATGTTTAGGTCGACCACTATAGGTCGACAGTCACTAGGTCGACATGGATGGAAGGTCGACAGGGTTTCTAGGTCGACATGTGCTAGGTGGACAGGTCTAAAGGTCGACATGAGGTTTTTGTTTTTTTGTGACGTTTTCTTCGTAGAGTGACCGGGATCCCAAATTAGTGCACCGCGACCCCTCGCATGGCTCGCTTCGCTCGCCATGCTTCGGGCATGGTGCCTTCGCTCCACTACCGCTTCGCTCGGCACACTTTACCGTTCCAATCGTAGTCCATGTGGATCGTTAAGTATGAAAAAAAAAACCTCATGTCGACCTTTAGACCTGTCGACCTAGCACATGTCGACCTAGAAACCCTGTCGACCTTACATCCATGTCGACCTAGTGACTGTCGACCTATAGTGGTCGACCTAAACATTGTCGACCTAGACACTGTCGATCTTCAGACCGGATCCCCTCCATAATAGTATCTTCGAGCAGAACACAAACATTGATTGTAAGTACAGAACAAATAACTGCGAAGATGGTTCTAGTAAATAATAGAAACCTTTACTTTGCTACTAGTATTTATCTTCTAATGTCACTGAACTCCTATTCCCAGTATATATCTAGCTGCAGATTCATGGATTGTAATTATTGATTAGTACCGGATGATAATAGTGAGGCATTTTAATGTATAAGGGATGTGTTCTTTTATTTGACCTAGGGTTGTCCAGAAGTGGAGAATTGTTTTTCACAGCATGGAAAACTGGATGACGAGAAAGGAAGAAATAGGACAGGTCCAGAGACGCCATATAGGCATCTACAATGGGGATGTTATTACATAGCAAGTCCTGGGATGAGGCTGACATTAACAGAAGATGGGAAAATACTTTCAAATTAGTTTGCAAATGTAGGGTGGAGGGCAGCTTTGGATCACACACATCCCATACACCTATCTTCTTCCAAAATACTTTTTGATCTTAAATACAACATGTACAATAATGTCCTGTCTATCAAGAAAGTTTGATTTAAAAAAAGCAACTACTTGTACAGTATTCATAGTTTCATAAGTTACTGGGTTCCCACCACTGTGTGGCCTGTTATTTACATTAGAGTGGACCACTGGCAAACTGGCATGTTTAAAAATATGTCTATATTCTTTCCAAAGTAAGGGTTCAGTCTATTACATTTTTTCCTCTTGAAATTCTTCATTCTGATATGTTTTAGCTTTGTAAAACCCTGGGTTTCTTTTGTTTTAAAAATCAGGTAATTTTCTTGTGTATTATGGATTTAAGATGAAGTGTTGCCCTCAAATGTGACACAAATTGCAAAGCGTCAACTATCTGGTTTATGCCAGGCAGACAGGATCGTACTGGTCCACAGGGGTACAGGGGGTACGCCTGGTAGGCCCCACTGCCTGGCGGCTCTCCTCAACCTCTAGGGATCAGGTTCCAGACTGTGCACTAATTATACATTATACATGTTATATTATACTGCACAGAAGTTTGGTGCATTTTATACAGTGCATTGCTGTTATTAACCTGGGAGGTCATTCCGAGTTGTTCGCTCGCAAAGCGATTTTAGCAGAGTTGCTCACGCTAAGCCGCCGCCTACTGGGAGTGAATCTTAGCATCTTAAAAATGCGAACGATGTATTCGCAATATTGCGATTACACACCTTGTAGCAGTTTCTGAGTAGCTTCAGACTTACTCGGCATCTGCGATCATTTCAGTGCTTGTCGTTCCTGGTTTGACGTCACAAACACACCCAGCGTTCGCCCAGACACTCCCCCGTTTCTCCGGCCACTCCTGCGTTTTTTCCGGAAACGGTAGCGTTTTTCCCCACACGCCCATAAAACGGCCTGTTTCCGCCCAGTAACACCCATTTCCTGTCAATCACATTACGATCGCCAGAACGATGAAAAAGCCGTGAGTAAAATTACTAAGTGCATAGCAAATTTACTTGGCGCAGTCGCAGTGCGAACATTGCGCATGCGCATTAAGCGGAAAATCGCTGCGATGCGAAGATTTTTACAGAGCGAACAACTCGGAATGAGGGCCCTGGTACATTATCATGCACTAGCAGTAATTACCGTGTATATTTATCAAGAGGCCCAGACCATGAACTTGCTAATGGTTAGCCAAGCCTCTGTGGAGACTGGCCACACCCCTATACATGGGCCCCTACCACTGCATTCCCCCGGTGAGCCTTTCATGCCCCAGTCCGACACTGCAGGCACATGCCACAGACAGTTATTATCCAATTTGCGGCCATGCTTTAAACTATTTGTTTATGGTCAACAAAAGCTTTCGTATTATGCTTCAATTAAATGTAAATAAAACTTATTTAACCACTTAACTGATTATTTTTCCTCCACAAACCCACTCAGAAGTTTAAAAATGCCTCCATGTTCGTAGGCCCGGGCCCCCATTATAAAATAACTTCCCAGCCCCCTCATGGGCATATACTCCCCCCCCCCCACAACACACACACACACACACACACACACACACACACACACACACACACACACACACACACACACACACACACACACACACACCTACCCATGCAGAGCATAGCAGAGCATGTGTCCCTGACTGCAGCTGATCAGCTAAATTGTGCAGGGAGATGAACAAAGTTCCCTTCCACGCACTGTGATTACCCAGCACATGCTTTCCAGAATGCAGGCCGCACGCATTTTCGTCACTGTGTGGTTCGGGGCACACAGAGTGGGCAGCAGACAGCGGAGGCTGTGGACAGCGGTGCGTATCACAGCGGATGTGTTGTGACCTGGCCAAGTAATGTACTCTTGGCTCCAGTCGCATCACATGCAACGTAGCCAGGCAAGTGGTTAATACAGTAGAGACAACAAGTCTCATGTATGCAAAATATAACATAAACATAGTCATGGAAGCATAGCACAAGCCTAAGTGATGACTAAATCACCAGTCAGCATCAGCAGAGTATTCGCATCCAGCCAATCACAAGCGTTTCGCTAGCGCTGGTGACCATCGTTGTCACTATTTACATCTATCCAGCGATTGATAATACAACTTTCTCACACATAAACATGTCTTTTTCCCAGTCTGCATTTGTTGCAGTTGTTGCTATCCAGGTGTAAGTAGGGACTCAGGGTCGACAACAAAAAGGTCGACACCAATTGGTCGACACACCTAAGGTCGACATGGACAAAAGGTCGACATGGACAAAAGGTCGACAGGAACAAGGTCGACATGGAAAAAGGTCGACATGAGTTTTTTTATGTTTTTTTGGTGTCGTTTTCTTCGTAGAGTGACCGGGAACCCCAATTAGTGCACCGCGTCCCCTCGCATGGCTCGCTTCGCTCGCCATGCTTCGGGCATGGTGCCTTCGCTCCGCTGTCGCTTCGCTCGGCACAGATTACCGTTCCAATCGTAGTCCACATGGATCGTTAAGTATGAAAAGGTTCAAAAAAAGAAAAAAAATTGTGAAAAACTCATGTCGACCTTTTTCAATGTCGACCTTTTGTCCATGTCGACCTTAGGTGTGTCGACCAATTGGAGTCGACATAAGGTGTGTCGACATTTTTGTTGTCGACCTGGAGTCCGGATACCGTAAGTAGGCATAGTGCCGGAATCATGCAAATCCAGCAGCCTGGGCATGCAGAATGAATGCACGCTATGCCCACTGGTGTAGTACTGGCTGGGTATCAGGACCTGTATGTTCTCTGCAGAATAAATTCTCAGCACTGCTCAATTGTTGACTTTGCTAGAGGTCAGAATGTAGCCAAGCAGATCCTGAATTGAAGGAAGTTTGGTCCAGATAAGAGTGATGTGTCTTTTCCTATCTAGATCTTTATTTTATTCACTAAGCATAAATGACTGTAGCTCTAGTTTAGCATTCTATACAGTAGTAAGCCCTCCAATTAATATGCTTTCACTTGCCATAATACTAAGTGAAAACAATACAGATTATTTGGCAGATTAAAATCAATCAGAATGAATGTGGCTCATATTTTGGACTCAAATAATAAAATATTGTAGTAACTAAAATTAGAATTCTGAAAAAAGAAAGCATGTAGAAGAACTGAGATTTTTTTTCTAACATGGCTAAAGAAATGTAATAACTAATGCTAAAAACTGATAACTGATAACTAATTCTAAAAAGGTCATGCTTCCTGTTTTCTTATTGTCTTAATGACAATAGAATATCTTATTATTAGACTTGCATATTTGGAGGCTTGTATGATTGTACCAATGAAAATAATCTAAATTTGTATCTGTGCACAACAAAATGTGAATATCAAACGTGTCTAATTTCCAGGAGACTCCTGAAGTCCCACGGACTACTGGGAGAGCAGGTTGCCCGCCCACATCACGTCCACTTCCTTGAGAAATCAATTGGCCTGCATGAAAACGAATTTCTAAGCATATGACATAAAAATTGCTCCTCACCCTGTATAAGAAGCTGTGACCCACAACATTGCATTATGGGTGTTGGGTGGAGCCATAGGGGTATATTTACTATGGGAGTGCATCGGGCCATTGTTCGGGTTTTGTGTTTTGGATCTGGAACTTCGTCGTGTTTTGGATCTGGATTGGTTTTGCCAAAACCGCCCTTGCGGGTTTTGGTTTTGGATCTGTATTTTAAAAAATAAATCTTCTAAACAGCTAAAATAACAGAATTTGGCGGTGTTTTTGTTCCTACAGTGTTATTAACCTCAATAACATTCATTTCCACTCATTTCCAGTCTATTCTGAACACCTCACAGCTCACAATATTGTTTTTAGGCCAAAAGGTTGCACAGAGGTATCTGGATGACTAAGCTAAGCAACGATAGTGGGCAGCACAAACACGTGGCACATCTAGGAGTAGTAGTATACGGCAGCCGTAGCACTCGTAGTCACTGAGTGACACACCAATAGAAATATATTTTTTGCTCTGGATCACACACACAGGATATATAGCAGTAATGTACGGCAGCCGCAGTACTAGTAGTCACTGAGTGATGCACCAATAGAAAATGAAATATTTTTTGCTCTGAGTCTGGATCACACACAGAGGATATATAGCTGTAGTGTACGTCAGTACTAGTAGTGTGACGTACAACTGTACACACAGTCACATAGCCCCTTAAATACCTGGCCCTATACACAGCTACAGTATGCTATATGCAGTACACTACTGTGCAGAGCCCTAACACAGCACACCTACACAAGCACCCCAGGTTAACTCAACTCTCCTGCAAAACAACCCCTCTGCTCTCTCCTGCCCCCCTTCCCTAACTACAGCACAGAAGGAACACGTCCTTACTGTGCACTCTCCAAGTCCGGAGGGAAAATGGCGGCAATATAGAATCCAAAACACGCGAGATCCGACAGCGAGATGATGACGTTTTGCCTCGTTTTAGGATCCGAGACACGCATGCAAAACCAAGCCTGACTCGGATCCGGGCTCGGATCTCCAAGTTCGGGCGGGTTCGGTTCTCAAAGAACCGAACTCGCTCATCCCTAATATTTACTAAAGTACTCTGGTGCCCGCGGTCTGCCTGATCCTCATCGGGGAGATAAGCTGCAGCAGTTGTACACCCACTGAAACACCCACTCCACACCAATACCACTTCTACTTCCAACTCACCAACACCTGCTGTGTCCAGAGAAAACTGCAGCGTCCGCGGATTCTAGTGTGTGCATCCGTCACGTGACTCCTGCTCAGTGAGAGGAGCACAGGGCACTGTCCAGAGCTGGCCAATCCACCCCTGATAATATATATATATATATATATATATATTGAGAAATAAACTTTTGGGCAGTTTTTGAGCTATGGAGATAAAAAAAAATGTTCTGACAAAAACTACTGGCCGAATTTGGATGTCATTTCACTATTGTATAGCTGGGAGGTAATCAATTTGCCGACTGTTGGGACCCCGGCGGTCAGGATACCGACGTAGGAATCCCGACATCCGACAATGCAGACAGCCGGAATACCGGCTCAGAGGGGTTATTCCCACTCGTGGGTGTCCACGACACCCATAGAATGGGAATTATTCCTGTGGTGAGCGCAGCGTGGCAAGCGCAGCGTGGTGAGCACAGCGAGCCTGCAAGAGGCCTTGTAGCGCTCGCCCCGTTGCTGCCATTCTAGCGAGCAGGATGCCGCTGTTGGGATACTGATGGCCGGCATCCCGTCTACTGGGAATGCATATGTATTCCGAATAGCTTAGTGACCTAGGAAGAAACTGAGGTATGTATGTTCTCTAAGGGAAAGGAGCCCTAAAGAAAAAAACAGACTCTTGACACTCGAAGCAAACACTCAGGGCTGCCGGCATGGAGCTCAAGACCAGCTGCCGGCAAATGCTAGTGTGTTTATACGATATATATATATATATATATATATATATATATATAGAGAGAGAGAGAGAGAGATAGATAGATAGATAGATAGATAGATAGATAGATAGATAGATAGATAGATAGATAGATAGATATAGGGGGTCATTCCGATCCGATCGCTCACTGCAGTTTGTCACAGCGCAGCAATCTGAGACAGAGGCGGTCGCTGGGCAGGAGGGGGCTGGACGGCGGCATTAAGCCGCCGTTTAGGGGAGCGCAGTCCGGCCAACGCAGGCGTGGCCGGACCGTTGGGGTGGGCGGACCGTTGACGTCTCAGCGGCCAGCGGCAGCGACGAACAACTCGCGGCCAGCCGCAGGAGCTGCGCTGCCCAGGAGTTACTCCAGAAATACAAAAGCGCGATGCTTTTGTATTTGTGCGGGGGGGCGGGACTGACATGCGGGGCGGACTAGCCCTGTGCTGGGCGTCCCCCTGCAGGTCAGGGAAGATGATCGTAGCTGTGCTGAATTTAGCACAGCTACGATCAACTCGGAATGACCCCCTTAGATATTTGATGCAAAAAGCAAGCAGTGGTCACACCAAGGGCCGAATGTAATGGCTTGCGAGATGGCCGGAGTCTCGAAGCTCGTGCGTTTTTTTAAAGCAACAAATGTTTACAAGGTAAACCCAACCAGGTTTTGCCTTGTAAACGTTTGCTGCTTTACAAAAATGTACTAGTTCAGCTGGAGACCCGGAGCTCCGGCCGTCTTGCAAGCCATTACATCCGGCCTTAAATGTTGATTTGATTTAAATTTCTTCTTTTCATTTATTTAGCATTTTGTTAATTGATAAAAATAAACTATTAACACTTCTATTTTTGAAAGCATTCTTACTTTGCAGCATTTTTTCAACATCTGCCTAAAACTTTTGCACAGAACTGTATATATTACTTGTCTTGGCAGCTATAAGTAATCTTGGCATTACTTGTCTTGGCACTATGAGTAGTAATGTTTACTTACAGAATTGGCAGCCCACCGGCTCCTGTGCTGTGGTCTATTTGTTGCTGCAGACAAGTTGGGATGAATACAGGGGGATGACTAAATATATATTTATAAACAGGTATGGTATAATGAATGAAAACTCCGTAACATGATATGTGACATATTAGATCACATGACCATGCATTATTTCCCAATGACTGCACAGTTCCCAGCGTAACCGCACACCTGACAGCAGCGCATCCCTGTCTCACACCCCTGCCCCGCTTACAGCAGCACATCCCTGACCCGCTGACAGCAGCACATCCCCGCCTCGCTGACAGCAGCACATCCCTGCCTCGCTGACAGCAGCACATCCCTGCCTCGCTGACAGCAGCACATCCCTGCCTCGCTTACAGCAGCACATCCCTTCCCCGCTGACAGCAGCACATCCCCGCCTCTCTGACAGCAGCACATCCCTGCTTCGCTTACAGCAGCACATCCCTGCCCCGCTGACAGCAGCACATCCCTGCCTCGCTTACAGCAGCACATCCCTGCCTCGCTTACAGCAGCACATCCCTTCCCCGCTGACAGCAGCACATCCCCGCCTCTCTGACAGCAGCACATCCCCGCCTCTCTGACAGCAGCACATCCCTGCTCCGCTGACAGAAGCACATCCCTTCCCCGCTGACAGCAGCACATCCCCGTCTCTCTGACAGCAGCACATCCCCGCCTCTCTGACAGCAGCACATCCCTGCCTCGCTTACAGCAGCACATCCCTTCCCCGTTGACAGCAACACATCCCCGCCTCGCTGACAACAGCACATCCCCGCCTCTCTGCCTCGCTGACAGCAGCACATCCCCGCCTCTCTGACAGCAGCACATCCCCGCCTCTCTGACAGCAGCAAATCACTGCCTCACTGACAGCAGTCCATCCCCGCCTCTCTGACAGCAGCACATACCTGCCTCACTGACAGCAGTCCATCCCCGCCTCTCTGACAGCAGCACATCCCTGCCTCGCTGACAGCAGTCCATCCCCGCCTCTCTGACAGCAGCACATCCCTGCCTCGCTGACAGCAGTCCATCCCCGCCTCTCTGACAGCAGCACATCCCTGCCTCGCTGACAGCAGCACATCCCTGCCTCGCTGACAGCAGCACATCCCCGCCTCTCTGACAGCAGCACATCCCCGCCTCTCTGACAGCAGCAAATCACTGCCTCGCTGACAGCAGTCCATCCCCGCCTCTCTGACAGCAGCACATCCCTGCCTCGCTGACAGCAGCACATCCCACTGCCTTGCTGACAGCAGCACATCCCTGCCCACTGACATTTAAATTCAAGAAACTCAGCATTAAGGTCTAGTAAAGTAGTGTCAAATGCTCACTGCATTGATTGCCTTCCTTCAGGGCACATACAATTTGCATTTGCTTATGTCAGATTTCAGTATTTTAAATGTGTTTTTGTATGAGTGACCCTGCTGCACAACTGCAGCTACTTTCTCCCCATTGTGTACCTAACTCTGCAAGCCCAATCAGGATCTTTTCTTAAGAAACATGCAGCCCTGCTAGGATAAATATGAAATGAATTCCTTGTGGTATTTGTGGTACGTTATGTTTTCTGGCATCTACTGTCAGTATTGTAACTTGTGGAAAAGTTATTGCCATTGTTATTAGACTCAAAATTCCTTACATTAAGCTGAAAATGGGGTCCTGGAAAGGTGTCTTGCTGACCTTTTGCTAAATGGACAAATTCCACCTGGCTCAATTTCTCTTGTCAGTCAGGGCCAGCCAAGTACTCTGCTAGCCGAAGGCTGCTTACAGCACTCGGATTAGTGAATGGAGCTGACCATGGTGTTGTTTACATTAATCACTAGACTGCTTTCTGCTTATATATTGGTCACCAGAATGCTCTCTGTATTGTATATGGGAGACCATGATGCTGTCTGCATAGTATATAAGTCACCAATTGCTGTCTATAAATTAGTTGGTAGAATGCTCTCCGTAATATATCTCAGGTTGTGTTGTGTAAATCTTTTGCGTTATCATTTTCCTCATAAATAAACCATGCTGCACAACACTAGAGAGTCTGACCCACTTGCTTTTGTTTGCCCTCCAGAGCTCCCCTGCAGTTCATCTGGTGCATGGCCTACAATGGTGCATAGTCTACATCACAAAACATACACAGAAAGACAAAAATCTCAATATGTATAGTTTGGAGCAGAGAAGGGAAAGGGGGGACATGATAGAAACTTTCAAATATATCAAGGGTTTTAACAAGGTCCAGGAGGGAAACATTCTCCAAATGAAGAGAAGCAATAGGCCACGAGGACATGCACTGAGACTGGAGGGGGGGAGGTTCAGGGGAAATTTGAGGAAAAATTACTTCACAGAGAGGGTAGTGGACAAGTGGAATAGCCTCCCATCAGAGGCGGTAGAGGCTATGGGGTTTATTCAATTGAAGTCGAAAGCTGCTGTTTTCGACTTTTTAAGGTCGAATCATGATTCGACCTATTCAATCAAACCCCAAATTTTTCGACAAGTCGAGGAATTCGACTTGTCAAAAAGCACGTGGATCGGCGGAATTTTTCGACCATCTCAGTCCGACATAAAAAAATGACGGACTGAGATGTGGGACCCAGAGGAGGAGATGGGGGGGAGCCGCGGGGAGAAGGGGGACAGCCGCGCGCATACAGGGGAGAGAAGCGCTACAGCGCTGCAGCAGGATGTCTCACAGCCGCGCCGCTCACGGCAGCGTCCACGCGGCTCCAGCAAGTGAAGTCATGCTTGCTGGAGCCGGGTGAACACTGCCGTGAGGTTGGGCGGCTGTTAGACGTCCTTCTGCAGCGCTACTGTAATGCTGCTCTCCTCCGTCTGCCCGCGGCTGTCCCCGCTGGTCTCCCCGCGGCTCCCCCCCCTCTCCTCCTCTGGGTCCCTCATCTCAATTCGACTTTTTAAAAGTCGAATTGAGATGAGATTGAATAGTGGTTGTCGGATCCATTCCGACAAATGCATGTCGGAATGGATCCGACCCTAATTGAATATACCCCTAAGACAGTAGAGCAATTAAAACATGCATGGGATAGACATAAGGATATCCTTACAAAGAAATAAAGATCAAATAAGGTTTGAGATAAAAAATATGGTAAAAAAAAGGGGCAGACTAGATGGGCTAAGTGGTTATTATCTGCCGTCAAATTCTATGTTTCTGTGTTTCTATCTATTGGAAATAATCATGGGGTCATTTCATGTTTGTTCTCCCAGGCGAGACACCCACCGACTCAGATTTAAAAAAAAGAAAGAAAGTGGGTTCAATTAGCATTACCAACCTAAGGCAGATGAGTAATCATCATGTCCCTTTTTTGTTTAAATTGACCCTAAAGCCCCGTACACATGGGGAGAGATGTGTGCTGAGCGATCACACATCTCTCCACCGCTCAGCACATCGCGATGTGTGCTAAGCGAGGGGGGCAATCTAGTATCGATGATAGCGACCCGCGGGGCCGCGCATCGCTATCACTGTAGGGCATACACACGGAGAGATCCGTGCTTAACTTCTAAGCAGTCCAGTCAGATTGCTTAGAATTTAAGCACGGATCTGTCCGTGTGTACCCCCCATTAAAGTATACTTTAAAAGGCTATGTAGGAAGAAGAATGGGATTTTGATTGCCTGTATGAGTATTTTAATGTTTAAGTATAATTCTCTCGTTAAAAACGAAAATTAACATTAGGTATAATTTTGCCCGCCAGGGGAGTATTTTCATTTGTATATTTCTATGTATACTGTATGTACAGATTTCTAACTACACATAAGGGAGTATTCAGTTATCTGCGATAACCTGTTTTTGGCGCGAAAAGCTGTGATTTTACTGCAAGTCGTGAAAGACGATTCAAATAGCCGCAACAATTTATTGTTGATAATTTAATCGTGAATTAAACTTCACCTTCTCTGAGCAGGTGCAAACTTTGGGAAAATCTCTATTTTAAGGTAAAAATGTCAGGATTTGGTTTAGAACCCCATCTGACACCCCTCTCTCCCCTAATGACTAAGTAGGCACTTTGAGGTTTTTAATTATTTATAGATGGCCAATAATGACATGTCATTTTTTGGGGGGAAAGTGCAAAGTGACAGAATTCGGGGTTCAAGGCATAGGACAGGTATATTGGGGTGCTTTATGAGTGGGACAAAGGCTTTTAGGCTTGCAGGTGGGAGTAGTCAGTCTTTTTCCAAGTCTTCTAAAATTACCTAATATAAACTTCTACCCATTTTTAAGGGGATCCGGTCTGAAGGTCGACACTGTCTAGGTCGACAATGTTTAGGTCGACCATTATAGGTCGACAGTCACTAGGTCGACATGGATGGAAGGTCGACAGGGTTTCTAGGTCGACATGTGCTAGGTCGACAGGTCTAAAGGTCGACATGAGTTTTTAATTTTTTTTTAATTTTTTTTATTTTTTCCATACTTAACGATCCACGTGGACTACGATTGGAATGGTAATCTGTGCCGAGCGAAGCGGTAGCGGAGCGAAGGCACCATGCGAGGGGATGCAGTGCACTAATTGGGGTTCCCAGTCACTTTCCGAAGAAAACTACACAAAAAACAAAACAAAAAACCTCATGTCGACCTTTAGACCTGCCGACCTAGCACATGTCGACCTAGAAACCCTGTCGACCTTCCATCCATGTCGACCAAGTGACTGTCGACCTATAGTGGTCGACCTAAACATTCTCGACCTAGATACTGTCGATTTGATGAACCACACCCTTTTTAAGTACCCCAAATTTAATGAGAGCACTTATTTTGCTGATTTCAGGGTGGCTGTGTGACGTCACATCAGCTGCTCCGATTGAAAATTCTGCTTTTTAGCAGAATTTGTAATTCGTACTGAATAACCCCCTTGGTTAGATATTTGATAAGCTGAAGAGGTAAGTTTGCAGTAAATGGTTGAAGAGAGGGCATTCCACAGATGGGTTCTGCAGTGGCCTATCTGTATTGGGTGCAACCCCTGGCTCCAGTGGGGCACATCCTGCACTCTTATGTAGTTATACTTACCTCTCTGCGCAGTCTTGAGTCCTGCCGTTCCGAAGAGCCGCAAAAAACACCGGGAAAATGGTGCAGCAGCCATCTTCCCAATCATTTCTTAATGCGCAGTAGAGACGTTCCTAGGAACAAAGTGCCATGTTCCTGGAGGCCCGTGACTTCCTCACTTTCTGTGTGCTCACTCCAGGAGGGAACAGCCAGATAAGCTGAACAGGGGGAGGGAATGGGAGCAGTTCAGGGGCGTGGAGATGCAATCGCATCATTGCGGCCCTGCTACCCGATATACAATGGCCACATTACCGGCACTGTAATGTGGGGGCAGGGCTATGATGACGCAATCAGTGCGAATCGCGTCATTGCCCCGTCCACTTTTCATTTGGTTGAGGGCGGCTGCAGGGATGAGCGGGTGACAGCGTGGGGGTTTCGGTGTGCAAGCTGGTCGCAGGAGAGTTGCCAACCTTTCCGGTTGGCTGGGACTGCCACCGGATTTGTTGGGAGCAAGATGATATTTAAATAAAATAGAAAGACATTTAGTAATATGGGACAACACAAATGGTCAGACTATGGGGGTCATTCTGAGTTGATCGCTCGCTATCTACTTTTTGCAGTCGTGCAAACGCTTAGTCGCCGCCCACTGGGGAGTGTATTTTCGCTTTGTGTGTGAATGCCTGTGCAGCCGAGCACTACAAAAATAGTTTGTGCAGTTTCTGAGTAGGTCTGAACTTACTCAGCTGCTGCAATCACTTCAGCCTATTCGTGTCCCAGAATTGATGTCAGACACCCGCCCTGCAAACCCTCGGACATGCCTGCATTTTTCCAACCACTCCCTTAAAACGGTCAGTTGACACCCATAAACGCCTTCTTCCTGTCAATCATGCGATCGGCTGTGCGAATGGATTCTTCGTTAAATCCATTGGCCAGCAATGATCCCCTTTGTACCCATACGACGCGCCTGCGCATTGCGGTGCATATGCATGCGCATTAGTGACCTGATCGCTGAGCTGCGGAAAACGGCAGCGTGCGATCAGGTCGGAATGACCCCCTATGGCCAGAATTATGAAGAGGATAGGTACATTTGGGTATCATCTGCATACAGATGATACTGAAATCCAAAAGAGCAGATTAATTTTCCAAGAGAAGTGGTGTAGATAGTGAACAGCAGAGAACATTGTGGGTTATTCAGAGTTGGTAGCAGTTTTTGCTATAAACTGCTACTGATAAAATCGCATGCTGAGGGCCGCCCAGAACAGGGCAATGTGTAGCGCCGCCAAGCAATGTGATTGCATTTCAAACAGAAAAAAATGAAGTGGAGTGTTCAGCGCTGAATATTAACAAACACGATCTACAGCATCAACGCGTTTCGGGGGTCCGTCCCCTTTCTCAAGATCTGCTGTAGTGAATTCCAATTCTCCTATAAATTCTCCTGGGAACAATTAACATTTGCTGCCTCTGTTGATTGTTCAAGCCTTCTCTGCCAGAATGGGTGTGTGTGTGTGAGATCAGCAATACCCGCCCACTATGACCAAGTTTGGAATAATCCAATCAGAACATTCCCAGGAGTATTTATAGGAGAATTCACTACAGCAGATCTTGAGAAAGGGGGCGGACCCCCAAAACGCGTTGATGTTGTAGATCGTGTGAGCTGATCCAGGAGAGAAACGTTACCCATCCGCACGTCTGAGGCTGTTGCCGGTACAGCGGACTGAGACATTCCGGGCGTCTCAGTAGTGAAGCACAGCCTCATTTGGGAAGGGGTATGCGTCCTGAATCTTTTTAACTTTTGTTAATAAATTCCCTGTTGGGATTATTTTATCTTTATCCTGTTTTGGTATCTGTCTATGAGAACGAGTCATCACTTACCATACTTGCCTACCTGACCCATGAGGGAGAAAATGCTCTGTTCCTGGACTTTCCTGGTAATGTATGATTGCCATCACCTGTGGTGAGCTAGTTAATTGATAAGAAAGGTGTTTCACTACAGGTGATGGCAATACGAAAGTACAGGAACAGAGCATTTTCTCCCTCATGGAGAGGGTCAGGTAGGCAAGTATGACTTACACCAGTGCTGCGCGTTTTATTGAAGAGGCAAGACGGGAGTTTTACAGTGTAAAGATACCTTTCAGTGAACGGTATCTGGTTACCTAAAGTGAGTGTCATTTCATTTAGAGACACAGCAAGGACGGTGGTCTTTATCAACTGCTAGCAAACATACAGAACCATCTTTGTATATAAAAAACCTCATTGTTTTCTAGCTATAAAAGATCACGGTGTAGATTGATTTCTGAGGCTGTATGGGCAGCTTAAAGAGGAATACACATTTAAAAATCCCTCTATAAGTATCATCTACTAATAAAAATCTCTATATAGTTGTTGCTGAAATACTATCAAAATAGCAAGAATATATCCAACCAAATATACAAAGTATTGGTTGTGGTATATTATATCATAGATTGCAGACACGTTTGCATTTATTTGTTATTCAGCGCTGAACACTCCACTTCATTTTTTTCTGTTTGTATTAGCTACAGGTGTTGGTGTACACCTGGGAGTGGAGTTGAGCTGCTGATTGAAAGCGCTGTGTGGGAGAATACTTTCTTGCTTGTGAATGCAATTCAGTTGCGATCGCAGAAACCGGAAAAGGTCGACCGCTGTATACGCAGAAAGGCTGTGTATACAGGCGTTCGGGATCCTGACGGTTAGGATTTGTATCCTCGTCGGGATGCCGGCGACAGCATTCCACGCAGTGTCTGTATTCTGCCATCGATAGTTCATCTGCTGGGATCCTGACCAGATCCCCCTAAGCACAGGTGTTAGATTTCATATACTGTACATAAAGTTGTTGCAAAATTAAATTGTGGATTAACCATAACAATCAATCACATTTGTATCGATTAAAAAAAAAAAATTGTTGACGTCTGAATGGTTGCTAATGGTAACACAACATTTTTCCTTTATCCCACGTTTCATCACTACCACATACTAGAGCTTTACAACTGCGGATGTGCTTCTTAGTGATTTCCTTTTCCATCATCATGCAGCAATTGTGCAGTTCATCCTGCAGTATACCTTTTTATTGATTCCGTGTGTCCCTGTTGTCTCTGCACAGTCCTGGTTTATGTCAGAGAATATTTTCCTAGAAAGTAGTCTTCTGATGACATTAGGTCATTAAGATTACATGGAATAGGGGGAAGAGGTTGCCATGACGATTGTGCTGCATAAAGGATCCAAAAGGAGTCGCGATTATAGACTAGGGAAACTATACGGTGACATGAGGCTGGGAACTGCGTGCCATTCACTGCTGCTCTGCATAGCAAAGCAGTGGGGTACAGATGGCAGGTGCGAGCAATACTGCTCCCTGGGCTTTGCTCACTGGTTGATTTCAGGTGTCCTGAGTCTCCCGAGAGAACCTGCAATCAAACCTCAAGTAGCCCCGAGGACACTTTTCCTAACAGGTACACCCAGTGGCGGATCCAGAGAGTACAGTAGGTCCCACCAATCCAGGTTGAGAAACTTGTAGGGGATGCCAGCAGTCTGTGTTTAACTACACAATCAAAGCAGCCGGACGGTTTCCTCTATCTGCCTGACACTAGACATGACTATACAGTGGTCAGCGACATGCAGCGTTCCCCTGTTGTGTGGGCAATTGCCCAAACCACTCCATACAGGATGTGGTTATGTGACCGCCGGTCACTATACCGCCGCCGGAATACCGCCCAGTGGAGAGCCCGGTAGTCACCATGCCGACTGACAGGGACTATTCCCAGTCATGGGTGTCCACGACACCCATAGAGTGGGAATAGAACCTGTGATGAGCGCAGCGAGCCACCGAGCCCGCTGCGCCCGAGCCAACCGATTGCCCTTGCCGGTATCCCAACCACCGGTCACCTATACATAACCCCTCCATACACCACCCTCCATCCCCCACCCCCCATACCCTGGTTCTGCCACTGGACACACCATCTCCCCTCTGACCAACATGTGTATGGATTTTACTATAGCAGGTGAACGGCACGCTCATGCTTTTCTGGAAACCAGTTCAGGTGGTCTGCTGCCAGAGCTGTTTGAATATTTAGATTCATTTATACCCCTTTCTCATACGTCCTAGAGGATGCTGGGGTCACATCAAGAACCATTGGGTATAGACGGGATCCACAGGAGACATGGGCACTTTAAGACTTTCAAAGGGGTGTGAACTGGCTCTTCCCTCTATGCCCCTCCTCCAGACTCCAGTTTAGAATCTGTGCCCAGGCAGACTGGATGCACACTGAGGAGCTCTACTGAGTTTCTCTAAAGAGACTTAAGTTAGGATTTTTATTTTCAGGGAGCACTGCTGGCAACAGTCTCCCTGCTTCGTGGGACTTAGGGGAGAGAAGTCAGACCTACTTCTGTGAGTTAAAGGATCTGCTTCTTTGGCTACCGGACACCATTAGCTCCTGAGGGTTTGGAACACTAGGTACGCCTAGGGGTTAATTCCCAGAGCCGGCCGTCAACCCCCTTGCAGAGCCAGAAGTCAGAAGACAGGTGAGTAGAATAAGATCAGAAGACTTCAGTGACGGCTTTGAGGTACCGCACAGCGGCCGCACTGCGCGCCATGCTCCCACACACAATAGCACTGCAGGGTGCAGGGCACGGGGGTGGGGGCGCCCTGGGCTGCATATAAACCTCATTTCTCTAACGTCCTAGTGGATGCTGGGGACTCCGTCAGGACCATGGGGAATAGCGGGCTCCGCAGGAGACAGGGCACATCTAAAAAAGCTTTTAGGTCACATGGTGTGTACTGGCTCCTCCCCCTATGACCCTCCTCCAAGCCTCAGTTAGGTTTTTGTGCCCGTCCGAGAGGGTGCAATCTAGGTGGCTCTCTTAAAGAGCTGTTTAGAAAAGTTTTTTTTTTAGGTTTCTAATCAGTGATTCCTGCTGGCGACAGGATCACTGCAACGAGGGACTTAGGGGAGAGACTTGCAACTCACCTGCGTGCAGGAGGATTGAAGTCTTAGGCTACTGGACACTGAGCTCCAGAGGGAGTCGGAACACAGGTCAGCCTGGGGTTCGTCCCGGAGCCGCGCCGCCGATCCCCCTTACAGACGCTGAAGAACGGCAGAACGGAGGTCCGGAAACAGGCGGCAGAAGACTCCTCAGTCTTCATGAAGGTAGCGCACAGCACTGCAGCTGTGCGCCATTGTTGCTACACGGCTCACTGATCTCGGTCACGGAGGGTGCAGGGCGCTGCTGGGGGCGCCCTGGGCAGCAATATAGATTACCTTAGAGGCAAATAAATACATCACATATAGCCATTAAGGCTATATGTATGTATTTAACCCAGGCCAGTTTTCCTAATAACCGGGAGAAAAGCCCGCCGTGAAAGGGGCGGAGCTTATTCTCCTCAGCACTCAGCGCCATTTTCCTGACCAGCTCCGCTGGTGAGGAAGGCTCCCACTCTCCCCTGCACTACAGAAACAGGGTTAAAGAGAAGGGGGGCATAAATTGGCGATATAATTATATATTAAGAGCCCATATATAGAAACAACACCTTCTAGGGTTGTTATATACATTATGGCGCTTTTGGTGTGTGCTGGCAAACTCTCCCTCTGTCTCCCCAAAGGGCTAGTGGGTCCTGTCCTCTATCAGAGCATTCCCTGTGTGTGTGTGCTGTAGGTCGGTACGTGTGTGTCGACATGTATGAGGAAAATGTTGGTGAGGAGACGGAGAAAATTGCCTGTAATGGTGATGTCACTCTCTAGGGAGTCGACACCAGAATGGATGGCTTACTTATGGAATTACGTGATAATGTCAACACGCTGCAAGCCGGTTGACGACATGAGACAGCCGGCGGACAAATTAGTATCGGTCCAGGCGTCTCAGACACCGTCAGGGGCTTGTAAAAACGCCCATTTACCTCAGTCGGTCGACAGACACTGACACGGACACTGACCTCAGTGTCGACGGTGAAGAAACAAACGTATTTTTCCTTTAGGGCCACAAGTTACATGTTAAGGGCAATGAAGGAGGTGTTACGTATTTCTGATACCACAAGTACCACAAATAAGGGTATTTTGTAGGGTGGGAATAAACTACTTGTAGTTTTGCCTGAATCAGATAAATTAAATGAAGTGTGTGATGATACGTGGGGTTCCTCCGACAGAAAGTTATGGGCGGTATACCCTTTTCCCGCCAGAAGTAAGGGCGAGTTGGAAAACACACCTTAGGGTGGATAAGGCGCTCACACGCTTATAAAAAACATGGCGTTACCGTTTCCAGATACGGCCGCCCTCAAGGAGCCAGCTGATAGGAAGCTGGAAAATATCATAACAGTATATACACACATACTGGTGTTATACTACGACCAGCAATCGTCTCAGCCTGGATGTGCAGCGCTGAGGGGGCTTGGTCGGATTTCCTGACTGAAAATTTTGATACCCTTGACAGGGACAGGATTTTATTGTCTATAGAGCATTTTAAGGATGCATTTCTATATATGTGTAATGCGCAGAGGCATATTTGCATTCTGGCATCAAGAGTAAATGTGATGTACATATCTGCCAGACGAAGACACGACAGTGGTCAGGTGAGGCAGATTCCAGACGGCATATGGAAGTATTGCCGTATAAAGGGGCGGTCCATTGGACCTGGTGGCCATGGCATCAGCTGAAAAATCCACCTTTTGTTACCCCGAGTCACATATTGGCAGAAAAGGACACAGTCTTTTCAGTCTCAGTCCTTTCGTCCCCATACGGGCAGGCGGGCGAAGGCCAGTCATATCTGCCCAGGGGGAGAGGAAAGGGAAGAAGACTGCAGCAAGCAGCTCATTCCCAGGAACAGAAGCTCCTCACGGCTTCTGCCAAGTCCGCAGCATAACGCTGGGGCCGTACAAGCGGACTCAGGTGCGGTAGGGGGTCATCTCAAGAGTTTCAGCAACACTCGCAAGGGAACTCCGGGATCCTACATGTAATATCCCAGGTGTACATTGGAAATTCGAGACGTCTCCCCCTCACACAATTCACAGGCTGTATTCCCAGCAGGTGATAATCAAAGTACCCTTCTTACAACAAGGAAGGGGGTAGTATTCCACACTATATTGTGGTACTGAAGCCAACCGGCTCGGTGAGATCTGAAATATTTGAACACTTACATACAAGCGTTCAAATCAAGATGGAGTCACTCGGAGCAGTGATAGCGAACCAGGAAGAAGGGGACGATATGATGTCACTGGATATCAGGGACGTTTACCTACAGGTCCAAATTTGCCCTTCTCACCAAGGGTACTTCAGGTTCCTGGTACAGAACTGTCACTATCAGTTCAGACGCTGCCGTTTGGATTGTCCACGGCGCCCCGGGTCTTTACCAAGGTAATGGCCGGAATGATGATTTTTCTTAAAAGAAACATGGACGCTTTCCTGATAAGGGCAAGGTCCAGAGAACAGTTGGAGGTCGGAGTAGCACTATCTTAAGTAGTTCTACGACAGCACGAGTGGATTCTAAATATTCCAAAATCGCAGCTTTTTCCGACGACACGTCTACTGTTCCTAGGGAAGATTCTGGACACAGTCCAGAAAAACGTGTTTCTCCCAGTGGAGAAAACCAGGGAGTTATCCGAGCTAATCAGGGATCCTCCTAAAACCAGGAAAAGTGTCAGTGCATCATTGCACAAGAGTCCTGGTAAAAATGGTGGCTTATTACAAAGCAATTCCATTCGGCAGATTTCCCGCAAGAACTCTTCAGTGGGATCTGCTGGACAAATGGTCCGGATCGCATTCTCAGATGCATCAGCGGATAACCCTATATCCAAGGAAAAGGGTGTCTCTCCTGTGGTGATTACAGAGTGCTCATCTTCTAGAGGGCCGCAGATTCGGCATTCAGGATTGGATGCCGGTGACCACGGAGGCCAGCCTGAGAGGCTGGGGAACAGTCACACAGGGAAAAAATTTCCAGGGAAGTGTGATTAAGTCTGGAGAATTCTCTCCGCATAAATAAGCTTAGAGCAAATTTATAATGCTCTAAACTTAGCTAGACCTCTGCTTCAAGGTCAGCCGGTATTGATCCAGTGGGATAACATCACGGCAGTCGCCCACGTAAACAGAAGGGCGGCACAAGAAGCAGGAGGGCAGTGAAAACTGCAAGGATTTTTCGCTAGGCGGAAAATCATGTGATAGCACTGTCAGCAGTGTTCTTTCCGGGAGTGGACGACTGGGAAGCAGACTTCCTCAGCAGGCATGACCTCCACCCGGGAGAGTGGAAACTTCATAGGGAAGTTTTTCAACATGATTTTGGACCGTTGGCAAAGACCAAAGGTGGACATGATGGCGTCCCGCCCGAACAAAAAACGGGACAGGTATTCCGCCAGGTCATGAGACCTTCAGGCGATAGCTGTGGATGTTCTGGTAACACCGTGGGTGTACCAGTCAGTGTAGGTGTTCCCTCCTCTGTTTCTCATAACCAGGGTATTGAGAATTATAAGACATAGAGGAGTATGAACTATACTAGTGGCTCCGGATTGGCCAAGAGGGACTTGGTACCCGGAACTTCAAGAAATGCTCACAGAGGACTAAGGGCCCGGGGAGCTAAGAAGGGACTTGATTCAGCAAGTACCATGTCTATTCCAAGACTTACCGCGGCTGCGTTTGACGGCATGGCGGTTGAATGCCGGTTCCTGAAGGGAAAAGGCATTCCATAAGAGGTCATACCTACCCTGGTCAAAGCCAGGAAGGAGGTGACCGCACAACGTCATCACCACATGTGGTGAAAATATGTTGCGTGGGTGAGGCCAGGAAGGCTCCACGACGGAAATTCAACTAGGTCGATTTCTACACTTCCTGAAAACAGGAGTGTTTTGGGCCTCAAATTGGGGTTCATTAACATTTAAATTTCGGCCCTGTAGATTTTCTTCCAGAAAGAATTGACTTCAGTTCCTGAAGTCCAGATTGTAAAGGATGTATTGCATATACAGCTTTTTGTGCCCCTAGGGGCACCGTGAGATCTCAACATAGTGTTGGGATTTCTTAAAATCATATTGGTTTGAACCGCTCAAATCTGTGGATTTGAAATATCTCACATGGCAAGTGACCATGCTGTTGACAAATATCTCACATGGGAAGTGACCATGTTGTTAGCCCTGGCCTCGGCCAGGCGATTGTCAGAATGGGCGGCTTTGTCTTACAAAAGCCCATATTAAAAATTTTCCATTTGAACAGGACAGAACTGGGACTCGTCTCCAGTTTCTTCATAAAGGGGTGTCAGCGTTTTCACCTGAAACAACCTGTTGTGGTGCCTGGGGCTACTAGGGACTTGGAGGACTCCAAGTTACTAGACGTGGTCAGGGCCCTAAAAATATATATATATATATATAGTTAGGACGGCTGGAGTCAGAAAGTCTGACTTGCTGTTTATATTGTATACACCCAACAAGCTGGGTGCTCATGCTTCTAAGCAGTCTATTGCACGCTGGATTTGTAGTACAATTCAGCTTGCACATTCTGTGGCAGGCCTGCCACAGCCGAAATATGTAGATGCCCATTCCACAAGGAAGGTGGGCTCATCCTGGGCGGCTGCCCGAGGAGTCTCGGCATTACAACTTTGCCGAGCAGCTACGTGGTCAGGGGAGAACACGTTTGTAAAATTTTACAAATTTTGATACTCTGGCTAAGGAGGACCTGGAGTTCTCTCATTCGGTGCTGCAGAGTCATCCGCACTCTCCCGCCCGTTTGGGAGCTTTGGTATAATCCCCATGGTCCTGACGGAGTCCCCAGCATCCACTAGGACGTTAGAGAAAATAAGAATTTACTTACCGATAATTCTATTTCTCGTAGTCCGTAGTGGATGCTGGGCGCCCATCCCAAGTGCGGATTGTCTGCAATGCTTGTACATAGTTATTGTTACAAAAATCGGGTTATTACTATTGTTGTGAGCCATCTTTTCGGAGGCTACTTCGTTTTGTTATCATACTGTTAACTGGGTTCAGATCACAAGTTATACGGTGTGATTGGTGTGGCTGGTATGAGTCTTACCCGGGATTCAAGATCCTTCCTTATTGTGTACGCTCGTCCGGGCACAGTACCTAACTGAGGCTTGGAGGAGGGTCATAGGGGGAGGAGCCAGTACACACCATGTGACCTAAAAGCTTTTTTAGATGTGCCCTGTCTCCTGCGGAGCCCGCTATTCCCCATGGTCCTGACGGAGTCCCCAGCATCCACTACGGACTACGAGAAATAGAATTATCGGTAAGTAAATTCTTATTATTTCTGACTGGCAACAGCGGACAGGGTGCGGTCCGGACCCCTGCCAGTGGCAAAAAGTTTAAAAATAAGCGTGTCTGAAGCGTGCCAGTAAGGGAGCAGGGATTAGCCCTCACAGCACACAGCCCGGCGCCATTTCTCTTCACATGGCTGCAGAGACGCTGGTCCTTCCTCACACTGCTGTAACAAGTAACAGGGTGAAAAACGGTGGGGGGGGGGGGGGGAGCACAGCGATTTTTGGTGCATTATACTATTATAAAAGCGCTGCAGGTCTGGGACATTATCTGTAGTGTTCAGACCGGGTTTTGGGCACTGGGGTGTGAGCTGGCTATATCTCCCTCTGTGTCTCTCTGACAGGCTTTGCTGTAGATCTGTCCCCTATAGGCCCAGTGTATATGCGTGTAGTGGGTGCACGTGTGTCGGCATGTCTGAGGCGGAGTGCTCCTCCCAGGAGGAGACTGTTGGGGACACAAAAGGCTGTAGGAGTGACCCTGTCGGCACCGCCGACACCGGATTGGGTGAATGTTTTGAGTGCTTTGAATGCAAATGTGGCTCTGATTAACAAAAGATTGGATAAATCTGAATCTCAGAACCAGGCTTGGAAGAAATCCGTAGAGGATGTGTTGTTTCAAGTCCAGACCCCTTCGCGGTCGCAAAAACGTTCATTTGCCCAGCTGGCAGACACGGATACCGACACGGACACTGACTAAAGTGTCGACTATAGTGATGCCAGATTAGATCCAAAATTGGCAAGGAGCATTCAGTACATGATTGTGGCTATAAAATATGTATTACATATCACTGAGGACCCTTCTGTTCCTGATACTAGGGTCTGTATGTATAAAGGGAAGAAACCTGAGGTAACATTTCCTCCCTCTCATGAACTGAACGCGCTTTGTGAAAAGGTTTGGGAAAATCCTGACAAAAAGTTTCAGATTCCCAAAAGGATTGTAGTGGCGTATCCGTTTCCCTCTGGGGATAGGGAAAAATGGGAGTCACCCCCCATTGTGGACAAAGCTTTATCACGGCTGTCCAAAAAGGTGGCTCTTCCATCCCCTGACACGGCAGCCCTAAAGGATCCTGCGGATCGTAGGCAGGAAAGTACATTGAAATCCATTTATATCTCCACGGGTACGCTACTCAGACCAGCCATTGCATCTGCGTGGGTGAGTAGTGCTATCGAAAAATGGGCAGATAACCTGTCTTCTGAATTGGATACCCTGGATAGGGATAACATTCTCCTGACGCTAGGTCATATCAGGGACGCTGCAGTCTACCTAAAAGAAGCTGCGAGAGATATTGGCCTCTTGGTGTTCACGGGCCAATGCCATGGCAGTCTCAGCTAGGAGAGCATTGTGGATTCATCAATGGAATGCTGAGGCTGACTCCAAAAAAGCTGTGGAGTCTCTACCGTATAAAGGTTGTTTATTGTTTGGTGACGGCCTCGCTGAGTTGGTATCTACGGCTACCGCGGGTAAGTCATCATTTTTACCTTATGTGCCTGCACCACAAAAGAAAGCACACCACTATCAGATGCAGTCCTTTCGGCCCTATAAATACAGGAAAGGCCAAAGGTTCTTCCTTCCTTGCTACTAGAGGAAAGGGAAAGGGTAAGCGATCACCGGGAGCAGAAGTCCTCCCCGGCTTCTGCCAAGTCCACCGCATGACGCTGGGGCTCCTCTGTGGGAGTCCGCACCGGTGGGGGCACGTCTCAGGCTCTTCAGTCAGTTCTGGGCTCGTTCGGGCCTAGACCCATGGGTTTTAGAAATAGTGTCCCAAGGGTACAAACTGGAGTTTCAAGACGTCCCCCCTCACCGATTTTTCAAATCAGCCTTACCAGCTTCTCTTCCAGACAGGGAAGTGGTATGCGCCGCAATACAAAAATTGTGTCACAATCAAGTCATTGTCAGGGTTCCTCCATCGCAACAGTGAGAAGTCTTTTATTCGAGCCTGTTTGTGGTTCCGAAGCCAGACGGCTCAGTCAGACCAATCCTGAACTTCAAATCCCTCAATTTCTACCTAAAAAAATTCAAATTCAAGATGGAATCTCTCCGGGCTGTGATCTCCAGTCTGGAGGAGGGGGATTTTATGGTGTCGGTAGACGTAAAGGATGCCTACTTACATGTTCCCATTTATCCTCCACATCAGGCTTACCTGAGGTTTGCAGTTCAGAATTGTCATCACCAATTTCAGACGTTGCCGTTTGGTCTGTCCATGGCTCCGAGGGTTTTCACCAAAGTAATGGCCGAAATGATGGTTCTCCTGCGCAAACAAGGAGTCACAATTATCCCGTACTTGGACGATCTCCTGATAAAGGCGAGATCCAGGGACCAATTACTGCAGAACTGTCAGCGTCCGGAGTCTTACCGGTATGCTGGGGCCGCGGGGCTGGCTTCCTTGGCGATGTGCGGGCAGCGGCGGAGGTGGGCTGCTGCGCCGGATCCGTTGGGCAGCAGTAGCGGCGGTGAGGGGGTCCGCTCGTGGCGGCGGGACGCCGCTACAGTGGGTCGCTCTTGCTGAGCCGTTGCTAGGAGACCAGGGGCAGTGAGCAATGTGGCTTTGCAAAAAGGTCTGCATTACTGGGCGCCGCCATGTTGGAGACCAAGTTTTGAGCATAGTTCCTGTTTCCTGTTTCTTCCAGCCAATCCAGGGGAAGCTCTCCCTATAAAAGGGGGCTGGCTTAGGACAGGGATGCCAGTGCTTCAAGTTACAACCCTGTTGTAGGTGCTTTAGCCTGTGCTCCCAGGATTCCTGCTGTATTCTGGTTCCTCCTGATCCTGCTTGGTCGGTTCTCTGTTGCTGCTGCAGCCCTGCCGTTTCTACCCTGCTACTGCCTGTGGAAGCACTCCTGGAAAACCCGGTCCAGTAAGACTCTTTGGGCACAGTCGGCCCTGGGTCTTCTGCCTCGTCTTTCAAGCCACACTCCACAGATCTCCTTCACCAGCCACGCCTTTGTACCACCGACCACAGCCTGCAGATTATTATCTTCAGCCTCGTCTTCCAAACCACAGTCCACAGTCCTTGTCTCCAGCCATGTTTTCAACCATCTTCCACAGTTCCACAGTTCATCATCTACAGTCTCGTCTTTCAAATCACAGTCCACAGTTCTTCGCCTCCAGCCACGTCGTTAACCATCGTGCTCCAGCCTCGGTTCTCTACCTCAGCCCTGTACATAATAAATACTTTCCATTGACTCTCAAACCCCGCCTACGTTCTTCATTGCTCCGTGTCCCATGCGAAGGAACTATATCCAGCCCCCTCATCTGGTTCATTCACAGCCTGCTACCTCCTCGGGCAAATCTCAGCTGCTGGATCCTCAAACTCTGCTAGACGTGACAGTAAGCACTGGCCCAATGGATTCGACGGGTGATCAGGCCTCAGGAGGGGATTCAACTGCAGATATCTGGTCTCGCTTAAGTAAGCAGTAGGCCACACAATCTCAAATCGTGCAGTTCATGCAGAGTATGTCCGAACGTCTCGATTCTCTCTGTGTTGCCATGACGGCCCCTCAAGTATCTACAGCTGCTCCCACATTAGCACCTCCGGTCCCGCTTCCTCCCGTACCAATACCACTTCCACGGTTGCATTTGCCACCTCCCAGTAAATTCGACGGGAATCCAAAACAATGCCGCGGGTTTCTTAACCAGTGCGAAATCCAGTTCGAACTACAGTCGGCGAACTTCCCATCAGCACGATCCAAAGTAGCCTATATAATTTCTTTAATACTGGGCAAGCATTGGAATGGGCTTCACCTTTGTGGGAGAGGATGGATCCCATCTTATCTAACTATCCAGAATTCGTGGCCACCTTTCGAAGAATCTTCGACGAACCGGGCAGGACCTCTGCCGCCTCATTGGAGATCCTGCGCCTGCGTCAGGGCACGCGTACGGTCAGTCAGTACGTGATCCAGTTTCGCACCCTTTCCTCAGAACTGAACTGGAATGAGGAGGCTCTCATTGCAGCTTTCTGGAGCGGTCTCTCCGAAAAGATCAAAGATGACCTCGCAACTCAGGACTTACCTGATAAGTTGGATAAACTAATTTCTTTATGCAATAAGTTAGACCTGAGGTACAGAGAACACTGTATGGAGAGGTTGCGGTCAGATCGCCCTAAGCCAACTGCGGAAGAACCCATGCAGATTAATCGCTCCCGCCTCTCCAATGAAGAACGTCAGAGACGGCGACAGGGGAACCTCTGCCTGTATTGTGGTGCATCTGATCACTTTGTTAAAACTTGCAATCTACGTCCGGAAAACGCCCGCTCCTAGTTTGTGCTGGAGAGGTCAAGCTAGGAGAATTCTCAGAATTACATACCAAGAAAGAGTCTGTCCTGTTAACCCAATTGGAGCTCCCTTCTTCTTCTTTTCTCATCTCTGCACTACTCGACTCCGGAGCCGCTGAAAGCTTCATTACGTCAGCTCTGGTCAACCGATCTGGAATACAAATGGTTCCTTTGGGTTGTACCATTTCTGTTACCGCAGTGGATGGAAGTTATATCCCAGAGGGTATTATATCCTTTCGTACTATTCCTCTCAAGATGAAGGTCGGAGTTCTCCATTCAGAAAAAATCTCTTTCCTAGTAATTCCTAAAGCCTCTCATGAACTAATCCTAGGGTTTCCCTGGTTAATCAGACACAATCCCCACATAGATTGGCAAACTATGGATGTTCTCTCTTGGGGACAAGACTGCTTTCAGAACTGTTTACCTTCGTTTAGACCTCTCTGTTCTTCCTGCCCTTCCAGCCTTCCTGTGGAGTACCAAGCTTTTCAAGATGTTTTCAGTAAGCATGGGGCGGACACCTTGCCTCTGTATCGTACTTGGGAATGTCCCATTGAGCTAGTACCCGGTAAGACTCCTCCCCGAGGTCGAATTTACCCTCTCTCACTTCCCGAGACACAGGCCATGTCGGAGTATATCCGGGAGAACTTGGAGAAAGGGTTCATCAGGTCTTATACATCTCCGGCCGGAGCGGGGTTTTTCTTCGTCAAAAAGAAGGATGGGGGATTGCGGCCCTGTATTGACTATAGAGGTCTCAATGACATAACAGTTAAGAACAGATATCCATTACCTCTGATTCCAGAACTGTTCGACCGTGTTAAAGGAGCTACTGTATTTACTAAGTTGGACTTACGGGGAGCCTACAATCTTATACGTATTCGCCCAGGGGACGAGTGGAAGACGCCATTTAATACCCGTGACGGCCATTACGAATACCTGGTAATGCCTTTTGGCCTATGTAACGCCCCAGTCGTCTTTCAAGAGTTTGTTAACGAAATTTTCAGAGATCTCCTCTACGACTGCTTAGTAGTGTATCTGGATGACATCCTCATTTTTTCTAGGGATCTGAAGACCCATCGGGAACAAGTCAAAGAAGTGTTAACTCGTTTACGAAGGAATCAGTTATTCTGTAAATTAGAGAAGTGCACCTTTGAAGTACCCACGATTCCATTCCTCTGTTACATTCTTTCTGGGCAGAGGTTACAGATGGATCCCGCTAAAGTCCAGGCGATTCAGGATTGGGCGCTTCCAGCTACCCTTAAAGGAATTCAACGTTTCCTGGGGTTTGCTAACTTCTACCGAAGATTCATTCAAAATTATTCTTCTGTCATAGCTCCTATAACCGCATTAACTAGGAAGGGAGCCGATCCTGCCAAGTGGTCTCCTGAGGCTTTGGAAGCTTTTTCATCTTTAAAGGAGGCCTTCACGACTGCTCCAGTTCTTCGACAACCCGATCTCAGCCGTCCGTTCTTGGTGGAGGTTGATGCCTCTACTGTGGGAGTGGGAGCAGTATTATCCCAGCTTTTCGAGGACAAGAAGGTCCATCCTTGTGCATTCTTCTCACGAAAATTCTCCCCCACTGAACGGAATTACGCTATTGGGGAACAGGAATTACTGGCAATTAAATTGGCCTTTGAGGAGTGGAGGTATTTGTTGGAGGGAGCTCAGCATCCAATTTCGGTGACCACGGATCACAAGAACCTCCTGTATCTACAGTCAGCCCGATGTCTGAACCCACGCCAAGCAAGATGGGCACTCTTCTTTACCCGTTTTAATTTTAAACTCAGTTACCGACCAGGTTCCCTCAACAAGAAGGCAGATGCCTTATCTCGCTCCCTAAGTTCAGAAGAACCCTCTGACCGTTCAAAAGAGCAATTTATCCTGGAATCCACCTCTTTTTCTGCAACTAATACCTCTCCACTTCCTCCTCCAGGGAAGATCTTCGTTGCACCAAATCTTCGCAAAAAACTTCTTACATGGGCTCACTCCTCCTCCTTCATGGGCCATGCGGGCGGTCATAAGACACTTAAATTCATTCAGCGCTCCTACTGGTGGCCTCATCTCAGGACTGACGTTCAGGAATTCGTGGCTGCCTGTCCAAAATGTGCTCAGCATAAAAGTCCCAAAGGTCCACCAGCCGGGTTACTCCATCCTTTGCCGGTACCACTAAGACCATGGACGCATATTTCTATGGACTTTATTACAGATTTACCTACGTCTGGTGGGCGAAACACCGTATGGGTCATAGTTGACCGATTCTCTAAACTGGCACACTTTGTTCCTCTGGCTAATCTTCCATCTGCATCACAGTTGGCAAAATTGTTTATAGCAGAGATCTTTCGACTCCATGGTCTACCACAGGAAATCGTGTCTGATAGAGGTCCTCAATTTGTGGCCAAGTTTTGGAGATCCCTATGTTCTGCTCTTGGCGTGAAATTAAACTTCTCCTCCGGATATCATCCCCAAACGGATGGTCAAACAGAGAGAGTGAACCAGGATCTGGAGACTTTTCTGCGTTTATTCATGTCCTCCTCACAGGACAACTGGCTGGACTTCCTCCCGTTCGCAGAATTTGCCCATAACAATTTTTTATCACTCTGCCACAAAATCTTCTCCATTCTTCATTAATTATGGTTACCATCCAAGAGTTCCTGACTTCCAACTTCTGCCTACGCTCGAAGTTCCTGCCGCAGAGTCAACACTTCGACAATTTACTGAAGCCTGGAAACAAGTTCACAAGACTTTGCTCAAGACATCCAAGAGATATAAGACTTATGCAGATCTGAAACGAAAAGCTGTACCAAGCCTTAAGGTAGGAGATCGGGTTTGGGTTTCCACATGTAACCTAAGATTAAAGGTTCCTACAAAAAAGTTTGCTCCCAGATTTATTGGGCCTTACCCAATCGAAAAAGTGTTGAATCCTGTGGCTTACAAAGTGAAATTACCTCCGCAGTTAAGAATTCCTAATGCATTTAATATTTCTCTCTTAAAACCATTGGTACTTAATCGGTTCAGAGCCGCTCTGCCTAAATCACCCAAGATCCAATCAGCACATGGAGACGAATTTGAGATTCACAAGATCCTTGATTCTCGCAGACGTTATGGTCGCATCCAGTACCTTGTTGATTGGAAGGGGTATGGGCCAGAGGAGAGATCTTGGGTAGATGCCGAGGATGTCCATGCTCCAAGACTTCTTTGGACATTTCATGCCAAGTTTCCAACTAAACCACATAGGTGTCCGGAGTCCACACGCAAAGGGGGGTACTATCAGCATCCGGAGTCTTACCGGTACGCTGGGGCCGCGGGGCTGGCTTCCTTGGCGATGTGCGGGCAGCGGCAGATGTGGGCTGCTGTGCCGGATCCGTGGGCAGCAGTAGCGGCGGTGAGGGGGTCCGCTCGTGGCGGCGGGACGCCGCTACAGTGGGTCACTCTTGCTGAGCCGTTGCTAGGAGACCAGGGGCAGTGAGCAATGTGGCTTTGCAAAAAGGTCTGCATTACTGGGCGCCGCCATGTTGGAGACCAAGTTTTGAGCATAGTTCCTGTTTCCTGTTTCTTCCAGCCAATCCAGGGGAAGCTCTCCCTATAAAAGGGGGCTGGCTTAGGACAGGGATGCCAGTGCTTCAAGTTACAACCCTGTTGTAGGTGCTTTAGCCTGTGCTCCCAGGATTCCTGCTGTATTCTGGTACCTCCTGATCCTGCTTGGTCGGTTCTCTGTTGCTGCTGCAGCCCTGCCGTTTCTACCCTGCTACTGCCTGTGGAAGCGCTCCTGGAAAACCCGGTCCAGTAAGACTCTTTGGGCACAGTCGGCCCCGGGTCTTCTGCCTCGTCTTTCAAGCCACACTCCACAGATCTCCTTCACCAGCCACGCCTTTGTACCACCGACCACAGCCTGCAGATTATTATCTTCAGCCTCGTCTTCCAAACCACAGTCCACAGTCCTTGTCTCCAGCCACGTTTTCAACCATCTTCCACAGTTCCACAGGTCATCATCTACAGTCTTGTCTTTCAAATCACAGTCCACAGTTCTTCGCCTCCAGCCACGTCGTTAACCATCGTGCTCCAGCCTCGGTTCCCTACCTCAGCCCTGTACATAATAAATACTTTCCATTGACTCTCAAACCCCGCCTACGTTCTTCATTGCTCCGTGTCCCATGCGAAGGAACTATATCCAGCCCCCTCATCTGGTTCATTCATAGCCTGCTACCTCCTCGGGCAAATCTCAGCTGCCGGATCCTTAAACTCTGCTAGATGTGACAAGAACATTACGCTCTCCCTGACAATTCTGCAGCAACATGGTTGGCTCCTAAACTTGCCAAAATCGCAGTTGGTTCCGACGAGACGGCTGTCGTTTTTGGGAATGATTCTGGACACAGAATTACAAAGAGTTTTTCTTCCAGTGGAAAAGTCTCTGGAAATTCAGAACCTGGTCAAACAAATTCTGAAACCAGCAAGAGTGTCGATCCATAAATGCACTCGTTTGCTGGGGAAGATGGTGGCGGCCTACGATGCCATTCAGTTTGTCAGATTCCATCCAGAGTGTTTCAGTGGGACCTATTGGACAAGCGGGTCCCATCTGCACATGCACCGAAGGATAACCCTGTCCTCCAAGACCAGAATCTCACTCCTGTGGTGGCTACACAGCTCTCACCTCCTAGAGGGACGCAGGTTCGGGGTCCAGGACTGGATCGTAGTGACCACGGATGCGAGTCTCCGATGCTGGGGAGCAGTCACGCAGGGGGAAAGCTTCCAGGGAAAATGGCCAAGCCAGGAAATGTGTCTACACATAAACGTGCTGGAGTTAAGGGCCATTCACAACGGCCTTCTGCAAGCCAACATTTTCTACACAATCGGCCCGTCTTAATTCAGTCGGACAACATAACAGCAGTAGCGTACATAAACCTGCAGGGCAGAACAAAGAGCAGAGCGGCAATGGCAGAGGCCACAAAGGTGCTCAGTTGGGTGGAAAGGCATACAAGCGCTCTGTCAGAGATCTTCATTCCAGGAGTGGACAACTGGGAAGCAGACTTCCTTAGCAGACACGATCTCCATCCAGGAGAGTGGGGTCTTCATCAAGAGGTCTTTGCAGAAGTGACAGCTCTTTGGGGAATGCCTCAAATAGACATGATGGCGTCTCGCCTCAACAAGAAACTTCAGCGATATTGTTCCAGGTCGAGAGACCCTCAAGCAATAGCAGTGGACACCCTAGTGACACCGTGGGTGTTTCGGTCGGTGTACGTGTTTCCTCTGCTTCCACTCATTCCAAAAGTGATAAAGCTCATAAGAAGAACAAAGGTTCAAGCGCTCCTCATTGTTCCAGATTGGCCAAGGAGGGCTTGGTATCCAGATCTTCAGGAATTACTCATAGGAGATCCCTGGCCTCTTCCTCTGAGGGAGGATCTGTTACAGCAGGGGCCGTGCGTGTTCCAAGACTTACCACAACTTCATTTGATGGCTTGGAGGTTGAACGCTGGATCGTAGCCCGAAAGGGTATTCCCAAGGAAGTCATCCCTACTCTTATTCAGGCCAGGAAAGGAGTAACGTCTAAACATTACCACCGTATTTGGAGAAAATACGTGTCTTGGTGTGAATCCAAGAAAGCTCCTACAGAAGAATTTCAATTAGGACGTTTTCTCAATTTTCTACAAGACGGTGTGGATGCGGGCCTAAAGTTGGGCTCAATTAAAGTTCAAATTTCGGCTTTATCGGTTTTCTTCCAAAAACAATTGGCCTCACTTCCAGAAGTTCAGACCTTCATGAAAGGCGTATTGCACATCCAACCTCCTTTTGTGCCGCCTGTGGCACCATGGGATCTTAACGTGGTGTTGCAATTCCTTCAATCTCATTGGTTTTGAACCTTTACAGGAGGTAGAGTTGAAATTCCTTACTTGGAAAGTGGTCATGCTGTTGGCATTGGCATCCGCAAGGCGGGTGTCTGAATTAGCGGCCTTGTCTCACAAGAGCCCTTATTTGATCTTCTATGAAGATAGAGCAGAATTGAGGACTCTGCAGCAGTTTCTGCCGAAAGTGGTGTCATCGTTCCATTTGAACCAACCTATTGTGGTGCCAGTGGCTACTGACGCCTTGCTGGAATCAAAGCTTCTCGATGTAGTAAGAGCTTTGTAAATTTATGTCGCCAGAACGGCTCAGTTTAGGAAAACAGAGGCTCTGTCTTGTATGCTCACAATAAAATTGGGGCTCCTGCTTCCAAGCAGACTATTGCGCACTGGATCTGTCATACGATTCAGCAGGCTCATTCTACGGCTGGATTGCCGTTACCGAAATCGGTGAAGGCCCATTCTACCAGGAAGGTGGGCTCGTCCTGGGCGGCTGCCCGGGGGATCTCGGCATTACAACTTTGCCGAGCAGCTACTTGGTCGGGTTCAAACACCTTTGCGAAGTTCTACAAGTTTGATACCCTGGCTAATGAGGACCTCATGTTTGGTCAATCGATGCTGCAGAGTCATCCGCACTCTCCCGCCCGTTCTAGAGCTTTGGTATAAACCCCATGGTTCCTCTAGGACGTATGAGAAAATAGGATTTTAATACCTACCGGTAAATCCTTTTCTCTTAGTCCGTAGAGGATGCTGGATGCCCGTCCCAGTGCGTACTGTATCTGCAGTTATTAGTTGTGGTTACACATATGTTATGTTACGTTTATAGTCAGCCTGTTGCTGAGGTTGTTCATGCCGTTGACTTGCGTTGTGTTAAATGCCATGTTGTACGGCGTGCTTGAGGTGTGAGCTGGTATGTATCTCACCTTAGTTTAACAATAAATCCTTTTCCTCGAAATGTCCGTCTCCCTGGGCACAGTTCCTATGACTGGAGTCTGGAGGAGGGGCATAGAGGGAGGTGCCAGTTCACACCCCTTTGAAAGTCTTAAAGTGCCCATGTCTCCTGTGGATCCCGTCTATACACCATGGTTCTTGATGTGACCCCAGCATCCTCTGCGGACTAAGAGAAAAGGATTTACTGGTAGGTATGAAAATCCTATTTTCACATCGCAATGCTGGATCGTACCTGGTAATTGCAAACGGGTCCTTCCCAGGTGCGACCCGACATTGGACCCTTAAGGTGCATACACACTTGCCGAGAAAATGAGCAACGTCGCTCGTTTTCCCCCTTCCTGAGTGATGTTGCTCATTTTCTCGGTCATTGTGTATGCCGCCAGTGACTATCGATGTGCAGCCCAACAACAGGTCAGCAATTATCGTCACTGTGAGCAGTGAATGCATACTCGATCTGGACTGTCGTCCAGGAGCAGCATGCACGGCCAGCCGGTGCGCACATCACTGAGCGATATAAGCGGTCATATTGCTCAGTGTGTAAGGGTGCTTCCCAACCCGGCATATTGCTATCGTTGGCGGGGAGCGGAGCCGACATCAGGGGCGGAGGAAGTGCTGGGAGATGACATCTCCGCGCTGCCTCTCCCTATGCAGTGAATGGGTCCTGGGTCGATGGGCAACCCATTCACACCGCACCTGATCCGTTATTTAACCCGGGAATAACCCTTCTTTATTCCTGGGTTGCCTGACCCGGGGATTGAATTACCGGGTCAGGCAACCAGGGATTTCTTCACTGAGCCCTTTCACACCGCACAGTGACCCGTGTCGACCCGGCAATATGCTAGGTTGATACCTGGATATTTGTGCAGTGTGAAAGGGGTATTATTAAGATTAGAGCTGGGATTCCCAGCTATGGGAATCCCAATTATGTTGCAGTTGCACTTTTAGTTTTGTGCCAGCTCTGTGCTCCGCAGCAGGCACTTCTTTTGATTGGAGGATAATTTGGCCGGCATAATTGAGATTTGTTGTAGAACACACAGAGTGTGCCAGCTTGATGTATTTCCCCTTTATATGGCTGTTCCAGACATCATTCAGGACTTATGACCTGATTCAGTAAGGATTGCACATTCTACTAAGCAGCAGAATTTGCAGTCCTTTGGATCGCATTGCTGGGGCCGCCCATCGCAGGGCAAGGCCGCCCAGCATGCTAACCGCCGCCCCTGACCACGCTGAAATTGCGGTTGCACCGCAATTTTAGTGTAATTGCTAAACATAGGGTAGGTAGCCTCTTGCCGGCGTAGATCGCAGCCGCCCGATCATGCCAACACTATACCCCCCCGTTCGCGCCGACATGGCCCCGTTTATATGCCGTGCCCCTGCAACGCTCCGTCTACGCCTTGGAAACAGAGCGTTGTCGCCCATCCCGCGAACACCTCTGCCTGATTGACAGGCAAAGGCGTTCGCATTTTCTGCTGGGCGCCCAAAGTAAATGCAGCAGCTAGAAGAATCAGTGTTCTGGTACTAAAGGGAAATCATTTTCATATTAATAATTCATGTTAACAGTACATTAAAATTCATACATATGTTTAATAAACATGTTGGGTGATGTAAGTGGAAACAATGTTTATTCCTTTGGGGGCTTTTGTATCCTTTGGGCTAAGAATGCTTTCTCTCCTTCATTCCTGTAATAATTCACAAGACGGTGAGAGTCTGTATTATGTTTCTTCTCCTCAGCGCACAGAGTATGTTATCAGTCCCACAAGCGCTCTGCTCTCTGGCATAACGTAACACCATTCCTGCTCAGCATTTGGATGAGAAACCTCCCAGTAAGTCGTTACCTTATTTTGTGTTATGCCACATTTTAAAGAGAAAGTTCCTTTATGTAAAATATCTACTGTTATTTATCAGTACACCAGTGACGTGCAGTGAGGTAAAATGGCTAGGGAGGCACTGGCTAGTATCAGAGCCAGATTTACACACACACATATATGAGTCTGAGGGGTTCATGTGGGCATTATACACAGGTGCAGCAGTATACACATGTGGGCATTATACACAGGTGCAGCAGTATACACATGTGGGCATTATACACAGGTGCAGCAGTATACACATGTGGGCATTATACACAGGTGCAGCAGTATACACATGTGGGCATTATACACAGGTGCAGCAGTATATACTGCTGGAAATTTGGTGAGTTTTGATCAGGGATGTGCGGACAAGGTAGGTAGGGCAGGCACTGCCTCACCTGTCATTCTCCAGTATACTCCAGAGATTTGACTATAAAACTTACTGGAATAGTGCAAAGAAGATGGAGTATACTGGAGTATGGGCCTAATTCAGACCTGGTGGCTGCAGCAGCAGTCGTAGGCTGAAGCCCTGTGCTGTGTGCACACGTGCAGCAGCCGCACTGCACCTGCGCACACAGTGAGATACGAAGGCATCTCACTGGTGCGATCGCCTCTGCCTGATTGACACATACCCTCCTACATGACCCGCCCCACTAGGTGCAGAATGCTCTGTTTCTGGACTTCCCTCTTCATTTATTATTGCTATCACCTGTGAAGAAACAGCTTTCTTATCATTTAACTAGTTCAACACAGGTGATGGAAATAATAAATTAAGAGGGAAGTCCAGAAACAGAGCATTTTGTACCTAGTGGGGCGGGTCATGTTGGAGGGTCTGTTGACAGGCAGAAGCGGTTGCGAGGCATGTCGACAGCATTGTGGCAGCATTTTCAGGACGCGGTCTGGACAATGCAGGCGTGTCTGGACCATTTGTGGGGTGGGCGGCGGCTGCATGACATCTCACACAGCCACTGCGGGCAAAAACATGGCAGGGAGCTACACGGCAGGTGCAAAAGCATCACTGCTGTGCAATGCTTTCGCACGTCTGTGGGGGGGAAGGGGGGGGGAGCTGGCATGTGAGGCAGACTAGCCCTGTGCTGGGCGACCTCCCGCATTTCAGAGATTTTGATCATAGATGTACGTTTATTCGCACATCTAGGCACCATGGGCCTAATTCAGAGTTGATTGCAGCAGCAAATTTGTTTGCAGTTGGGCAAAACCATGTGCACTGCAAGGTGGAGGGGGAGGGGGGGGCCAGTGGTGCAAGTGGGCGGGTACGGGTGGGTACGGCGTACCCGTAAGAATTTAGCCGTGGGTACGCCGTACCCACACCGACGGGCCGCCGCTCCTCTTCCTTCCCTCCCTCCCCCACACCGCACCGCCGCACACGCCTCTGATGTGAGGGCAGGAGAGTGCAGCCTGCGCCTCTCGTTCCCCTCAGTCTCCGGTGGGTGTTTCAGTTTACTTCAGCGCCGATCCGTGAGCCAATCAGAGCTCGCACCCGCGAGCTCTGATTGGCTCACGGATCGGCGCTGAATTAAACTGAGACACCCGCCGAAGACTGAGGGGAACGAGAGGCGCAGGCTGCACTCTCCTTCCCTCACATGACAGACAGGAGGACAGCGACGGCAGCGGTGAGTAGGGGAGGGGGGCATGTTATACCTGGCACTGGGGGGGCATGTATACCTGGCACTGGGGGCATATCTGGCACAGGGGGGCATATATACCTGGCACTGGGGGCATATCTGGCACAGGGGGGCATATATACCTGGCACTGGGGGATATCTGGCACAGGGGGGCATGTATACCTGGCACTGGGGGCATATCTGGCACAGGGGGGCATATATACCTGGCACTGGGGGCATATCTGGCACAGGGGGGCATATATACCTGGCACTGGGGGATATCTGGCACAGGGGGGCATGTATACCTGGCACTGGGGGCATATCTGGCACAGGGAGGCATATATACCTGGCACTGGGGGATATCTGGCACAGGGGGGCATGTATACCTGGCACTGGGGGATATCTGGCACTGGGGGGGCATGTTATACCTGGCACTGGGGGATATCTGGCACTGGGGGGGCATGTTATACCTGGCACTGGGGGATATCTGGCACTGGGGGGGCATGTATACCTGGCACTGGGGGATATCTGGCACTGGGGGGGCATGTATACCTGGCACTGGGGGATATCTGGCACTGGGGGGGCATGTATACCTGGCACTGGGGGATATCTGGCACTGGGGGCATATCTAGCACAGGGGGGCATATATACCTGGCACTGGGGGATATCTGGCACAGGGGGGCATGTATACCTGGCACTGGAGGATATCTGGCACTGGGGGCATATCTGGCACTGTAGGGGCATTTCTGTATCTGGCACGGGGGGCAATGTATATCTGACACAGTGGGGGCATTTGTGTATCTAGCACTGTGGGGCAATGTGTATCTGACACTGTGAGGCAATGTATGGCACTCTGGGGGCATTTCTGTATCTGGCACTGTGGGGCAATGTGTATCTGGCACTGTGGGGCAATGTGCATCTGGCACTGTGGGGCAATGTGCATCTGGCACTGTGGGGCAATGTGTATCTGGCACTCTGGGGACATTTGTGTATCTGGCACTGTGGGGCAATGTGTATCTGGCACTGTGGGGCAATGTGTATCTGGCACTCTGGGGACATTTGTGTATCTGGCACTGTGGGGCAATGTGCATCTGGCACTGTGGGGCAATGTGTATCTGGCACTGTGAGGCAATGTGTATCTGACACTCTGGGGACATTTGTGTATCTGGCACTCTGGGGACATTTGTGTATCTGGCACTGTGGGGCAATGTGTATCTGGCACTGTGGGGTTATATGTATCTGGCACTGTGGGGCAATGTATATCTAGCACTGTGGTGCAACGTGTATCTGACACTATTGGGGTCATACGTGTATCTGCCCCTCCCCCATATGTGTATCACGCCCCCATTTTCATTGGCCACGCCCCATGTGGCATTTGGCCACACCCATTTTTTTGCGCGCGCGCCGAAGGCGCGCGCACACAGTACCCGTAAGGCATTTTTTCTACTTGCACCACTGGGGGGGGCAGATATAACATGTGCAGAGAGAGCTAGATTTGGGTGAGGTGTGTGCAAACTGAAATCTATATTGCAGTGTAAAAATAAAGCAGACAGTATTTACCCTGCACAGAAACAAAATAACACACCCAAATCTAACTCTTTCTGTACATGTTAGATCTGCCCCCCTACAGTACACATGGGGGGTAATTCCAAGTTGATCGCAGCAGGAATTTAGTTAGCAATTGGGCAAAACCATGTGCACTGCAGGGGAGACAGATATAACATGTGCAGAGAAAGTTAGATTTGGGTGGGTTATTTTATTTCTGTGCAGGGCATACTTGCCTACTTTTGAAAAAACATTTCCGGGAGATTGTAAAAGTAACACCAGCATGGACGGGTGTAGTACGGTATGCCGGCGCTCGGGCTCCCGGCGACCAGCATACCGGCGCCGGGAGCCCGACCGCCGGCATACCGACAGCGTGGCGAGCGCTAAGGAGCCCCTTGCGGGCTTGCTGCACTCGCCACGCTGCGGGCACGGTGGCGCACTACACGCACCACACTATTTTATTCTCCCTCCAGGGGGGTCGTGGACCCCCACGAGGGAGAATAGCTGTCGGTATGCCGGGTGTCGGGATGCCTGCCGACGGTATAATGTGCACCGGGATCCCGACATTCGGCATACTGAAGACCACCCAGCATGGACGTGTACTGCTACATCTAAGAGGCGTGTCATGAAAATTGCTTACATCCGAATGTGAACGAGCCCCAAAGTTAGTATACTGTGTACACATATACTGCAAGTGGCCATGAAAAACATTATTTAAAATGCATGTAGCCATAGGGATCATTGTGCCTTATAACCAATACAGGTAAATGCACTGATGATCCCATTTAAATCATACTTGCCTACCCGACCCTCTCCATGAGGGAGAAAATGCTCTGTTCCTGGACTTTCCTGGTAATGTATGATTGCCATCACCTGTGGTGAAACACCTCTCTTATCAATTAACTAGCTCACCACAGGTGATGGCAATCCTACATTACCAGGAAAGTCCAGGAACAGAGCATTTTCTCCCTCATGAAGAGGGTCAGGTAGGCAAGTATGAAAAATGTATATATCTCTGATTTATTGTTCCCCCCAAGAATGTAACAGCTACATAATGGGGGTAAGGTACAATGAGAGAGATTGTTGGACTATTCAGGGAGTCAGGGAGATTGCTGCTATTTCAGGGAGTCTCCTGCAGAATGAGGGAGGGTAGGCAACTATGGTGCAGGGTAAATACTGGCTGCTTTATTTTTACACTGCAAATTAGATTGCAGATTGAACACACCCAACCCAAATCTAACTCTCTCTTCACATGTTAAATCTACCTCCCCTGCAGTGCACATGGTTTTGCCCAATTGCTAACTAAATTCCTGCTGCGATCAACTTGGAATTACCCCCATGGTTTTGCCCATCTGCTAACAAATTTGCTGCTTCGATCAACTCTGAATTACCCCCTATGACAGGAGAGACAGCCTCACCTGACCGCACCATACCTCCCAACATGACCCTCTCCAGGAAGGACACAATGCTCTGCTCCTGGACTTCTCTCTTAATGTATGATTGCTGGCACCTCTGTTGAACAGGTTAATGGATAAGAAAGGTGTTTCACCACAGGTGAGGGCAATCATAAATTAAGAGGGAAGTCCAGGAGCAGAGCATTGTGTCCCTCCTGGAGAGGGTCATGTTGGGAGGTATGCCGCACATCTCTGTAATACACAGGTTCATATATAATAGTAAACAAAAAACAAACTATGTAATTAACGTTATACAAGTTAAGACTTTAACAAGTGGATATTCTACTTAGGCTCTGCAGAAACTCCTGGTGGGTACTGAGGGAAGAGTAGATTGCAGTAAGATACATAACAAGGTTACATGCAATATACAACATCCTGTCAGTGAGCTGTTTCTAGTCAGATGTTTTTTATTGTTAGAAGAAAAAAAAGTAAGTTTCTCAGTAATCAAATTATTTATGACAAGACAACTGCTTCCTTCCTGAAGAGAAGATAAACAAATCTGGGTAGTCCCATCAACTTGGTTTAGAGGTGATACAGTCGTTAGGTTGACACAGCTTAGGTTGACAGTCATTAGGTTGACCACTGAAGGTTGACATGCATTAGGTCGACATGATCAATAGGTCGACATGTACTAGGCCAGAGGTTCTCAAACTCGGTCCTCGGGGGCCCACACAGTGCATGTTTTGCAGGTAACCCAGCAGGTGCACAGGTGTATTAATTACTCACTGACACATTTTAAAAGGTCCACAGGTGGAGCTAATTACTTCACTTGCGATTCTGTGAGGAGACCTGCAAAACATGCACTGTGTGGGCCCCCGAGGACCGAGTTTGAGAACCTCTGTACTAGGCCGACAGGTCAAAAGGTCGACATGAGTTTTTCACTTTTTTTTCTTCATTTTTGGGATATTTCCATACTTGACGATCCACGTGGACTATGATTGGAATGGTAACCTGTTCCGAGCAAAGCGGTAGCAGAAAGAGGCACCTTGCCCGAAGCTTGCGAGCCATGCAAGGGGTTCCCTGTCACTTTACGAAGAAAACAACACTAAAAAAAGTTCAAAAACGCACATCAACCTTTTCACCTGTCGACCTCGTACATGTCAACCTAATACCCATGTCGACCTAGTGCATGTCAGCCTAATGCCCATGTCGACCTTCAGTGGTCGGCCTAATGACTGTTGACCTAAGTTGAGTCGACCCAACAACCCGTACCCGTTTAGAGGACGGGGGAATACCATAAAATGCATTTTTATAGCAGCTCCAAATATATATGCTACATGGCCAAAACTTTGTGAACATCACTCTCATACAAATGTGCACATGGTTTTGCCCAACTGCTAACACATTTGCTGCTGCGATCAACTCAGAATTAGACCCCTAGTACACTATTATTTATTTTATTTATTATCAGTTACTTATATAGCGCACACATATTCCGCAGCACTTTACAGAGAATATTTGCACATTCACATCAGTCCCTGCCCCAGTGGAGCTTACAATCTATATTCCCTACCACATGTACACGCACACACATTCACGCTAGAGGTTAATTTTGTTGGGAGCCAATTAACCTACCAGTATATTTTGGATTGTGGGAGGAAACCGGAGTACCCGGAAGAAACCCACGCAAGTATGGGGAGAATATACAAACTCCGCACATAGTGGGAATCGAACCCATGACCTCAGTGCTGTGAGGCAGTAATGCTAACCATTACACCATCCGTACTGCCCACACTATAAGCAAAGACACAAAACTGAGGAAAAAGTAGCGCAGTAAAGGATAATGTAGCAAAGTAGAGTAAACAGGACACAATCCAGGTCCATTATAAGTGACCATTTTATGTTTAATCTGCAACTTTCTACTAATTTCTGTGCTGCAAACAAATTAATCCTAAATACCTATTACACTTTGCAAACGAAAATACAAAACTGAGGAAAATGTTGCACAGCTAAGTAGAATGTATGCAGCATGGGAATCGCTCCACATTTTATGCCATATGGTGCAAAAGGGATAAGTGCATGAGGACAAATGTGTATATGCTTGTTGAATATATTATAGTACAGTCGGCTCTGATTCTATGTATCATGCTTCTCCACACAGCTCGAGAGGCCCCCACTCTAGAATTCTTCAAAAACAGACGCAAAACTTTCCTGTCTACTCTGCATTTCCTTAACGCCCCTTTAGTATCTCTATGCTCTCTGTATTTTATGTTAATGTTTTTCTGTACTTCATTGTTTGTATTAAGGGCCTGATTCAGATGGATCAGACCCGCAGTTTCCCTATGCTCTGGAAATGGCCTCCCCACTTCTTTAAAGTGCCTTGTACATGATTGCCCCTTTAAAAAAAAGTCAAAGTTCGGCCAGCATCTTGTATGGCTGCCGAACTCAAGCGTCATTGCATCCCAGCGCAGGACTGTTTCTGGGACAAAACAGATGATCGAAACATCCCATCGACAGGCTGATTCATATATCTGTGTACCCACCTTTATAATCTATATTCCCTCAACATGTACACACATATACACAAAGATCATTTTTTTCAGAAGTTAATTTACGTACCTATATTTTTGAGGATTGTGTGAGAAGATTGGAGTATCTGGATAAACCTGCAAAAGAAGAATATGCAAACTCCACAGTTAGGAAATCCAACCCAAGACCTCCGTCATAGCACCGCCCTTTTGCCTTAAGTAGTATGTTTCATATTGAAAGTAATATTTATCAAAGCAATACTCTTCTTAATCTGTATTTGAGATGATCTCAACCAGGGGGATGAGTTACTGTACTTCAAATATCAGCCTGATATGGAACGTACAGTAGTGAAATAACATATATTCATAAGGCCTTTATACTTCATAACAATGTTTCATATGTATTTGTATTTGTAAATCATACTCTGTTGAGAAGGTTTGAATAGAAATGAAGCACATACCTTCTTTTAGTGAACCAGGAAGAAGGGGAGTGCGGGCACCAGTATATGCGTCCATTTACTAGTGTGTGTGTGTGTGTGTGTGTGTGTGTGTGTGTGTGTGTGTGTGTGTGTGTGTGCGTGTGTGTGTGTATATATATATATTTATGGCAGATAACGGTTGTTTGGGATACAGGGACTTTGATCAATTTAAGTTCTGCGTGTATTTTGCGAAAGGTCAGAAAATTGAAGACTAAGAGAATCTGCTTTACAGCCAAATGTTAGTGGTAGCAGAACTGGACAGATAATAAAGATTGTGAGTTATAATGTTTGGGAAATGTAAGCATTGTCATACAAACTATTTGGTTTTCTTTTGATTAACCCTTTTTCGCACATACACCCATATGAGTGTTGTGATAATTGGTTATTACTAAGGGCCTAATTCAGACCTGATCGCTAGCAAGCAATTTTTGCACTGCTGCGATTACATAATCGCCGCCTACAGGGGGAGTGTATTTTAGCTGTGCAAGAGAGCAAACGCATGTGTAGCAGAGCTGTACAAACAGATCCTGTGCAGTCTCTGCACAGCCCAGGACTTACTCAGACGCTGCGATCACATCAGCCTGTTCGGAACAGAATATGACGTCAGACATCCTCCCTGCAAACTCATAGACACGCCTGCGTATTTCCAGACACTCCTTGAAAACGGTCAGTTGACACCCACAAACGCCTTCTTCCTGTCAATCTCCTTGCGATCGGCCGTGCGAATGGATCCATCGCACAAACCCATCGCTGAGCGGCAATCCACTTTGTACCCGTGCAAAGCGCCTGCTCATTGCGGTGCATACACATGCGCAGTTTGGACCTGTCCACCCGCTGTACGAAAACGCAGCCTAGCGATCAGGTCTGAATTACCCCCTAAGTTTCTTCCTAAAGCCTGCCACAGCGATTTACTGTATGTAAAACAAAAATAAACACACACCTCATTTTTTCATGGGATTGTTCCTTTAAATATTTTGAAGATGTTTTATTGGTCTGTGTATTTCTAACTATTGACATAAAAATATGAATTATACTGCCTTCCAATATCAAAACCAGGATAATGATTAGCTGTAATCAAGCTGCATTCAGACAGAGAAAGAGACAATCTGCCAGTAGCGCCATCATTTCTCATAACTAGTATATAACTTTTGATAGACAAATTGGATATAATGGTTATGGGGGTTAAGTATAGACTAAGCTAAATTATTATTATTATTTTGTCTATATAATTTTCATGCTTTTGCTGCAGTGGCTGCAGTGTAAATGAACATGAGTGCATAGAGAAGCCTGAGCCTGAATGTTCTTCCTGAATGTATGGAACCAATTTACTGGTTTCCGTACCACGCACATCATGTCTGTAAATTGGACAGGAGCCCTAATGTTCTCAGAACAAAACCTTATGTGGATGCAGGAGGCTTGTTTCTCTGCCTGTGTGAGCATGGAATTAAATCTCAGATCTGGGAGCCTGTCTTTCTCACACTTTCCTGTCACCTCTGTGGACAGCAGACAAGACTAAGCATCCCATTGGACCATTACATTATTTCTTTGTGATAACCATTTCCTTCCCATCATAAGGAGAATATTAAGGATATTACAGTACAATTGTGATGATTGTAGTGGTTATTGAAGAAGCTGTCTCCAAAATACCTTGTGTTTGCACAGGTGCTCCTTGATGCACTGCCCAGTTTGCACCTAGGAGGTGTAATGTGTAACTAAATGCAGCTTTTGTCTTACATCCTAGAGGGTGCTGGGGTCCACATTAGTACTATGGGGTATAGACGGGTCCACCAGGAGCCATTGGCACTATCAGAGTTTGGGAGTGTGGGCTGGCTCCTCCCTCTATGCCCCTCCTACCAGACTCAGTTTAGAAAATGTGCCCGGAGGAGCCGGTCACAGCTAGGGGAGCTCTCCAGAGCTTTTCTAGTAAAAAGTTATTTTAGAGTTTTTTATGTTACAGGGAGGCTGCTGGCAACAGCCTCCCTGCAGCGTGGGGGGAGTAGTTTCCTCCCTGTGGTGTCTGACCCACTTACTCCGCTGACAGGACACTGAGCTCCTGAGGGGATAGATTGCTCCCCGCCACAGGGGATCGCTCACCCCAGCAGCATGCCGCCACCCCCTTACAGAGCTGAAGATTGTGGCGAGTAAGACACCGACCACCCTAGCAAGCGGGGAGCCGGTGTGAAAATGGCGACAGCAGGGTAGAAGCACAGTATTAACTGCGCTCCGGGATGGCTCAGCAGTACATAGTGCGGCACTGTGAGTGGCGCCCTGGGCCAGCGCTTACACCCTACACTGGTCACAAAGCCTGTCGGGGTCCCAGGATCTCAGCCAGCATCAATCCTCTGGTCAGTATAATAAGATGAAGAGCGAGAAGACAGCACCATTTTGGGGGCGGAGCTTCTCCTCAGAGCAGACCCAGCAGCATTCAGCGCCATTTTCCTGCCTGCACAGCGCTGATCAGGAGAAAGAAGGTCCCTCCACAGCAACTCCAGCTATCTCTCATGGTACCAGCGGGTTGTCGAAGGGGAAGGGGGGGGGGGGGGGAGGGGCTCCAATACAACTGTGTATCCTATTAAGGTGCACAGTCAGCGCTGACAAGGGGTCTCCCTTTGCTGAAAGCGCTGTGTGTGGGTTGGCTTCAATCTCTGTGTCTCTCTTGCCATTCCTGGGGGTGAAACTCTGTCTGCCCTCCCCGTGTGTGTGTGTGTGTGTGTGTGTGTGTGTGTGTGTGTGTGTGTGTGTGTGTGTGTGTGTGTGTGTGTGTGTGGAGTGTTTTGTGCTCTCCTTTAGCAATGTCCAGGGACACTGTGTCATATGCTGCGTAGGATATGCCCTCGCAGGATGATCCCATTCCATGTAATCAGGATAGCACTGGTTTAGCACAGATTCCAGCAAGGGAACCTGAGTGGTTTTCCTCTATTACATTTTGGATTTCTCAGATTTCATATAGGGTTGCAAGTAATGAATCCGCAACTCAGGTATTACAGAACTCTATGGCAGTATGGCCCGATTCTGGTACCTCAGGACGCTCCACTATATACCCCCACAAACGTGCGCTTGTTCATGTCATGCAAGATGACACGGATACCGATTCTGATACCACAGACGGTACTGGGGATGTGTTGCGGGGTTCTGCCTCTCTTGCAAAGGGGGTGCACTTGATGATAGAGGCTATCAGGGATGTATTGAATATTAATGATACCACACCTGAACAGGTTGAGGAGGCTTTTTTCACTGAAAATAAAAAAGCCTCGCTAACCTTTCCTGCGTCAAGGGAATTAAATGCTATATTTGAGAAACCATGGGAAAATCCTGAGAAAAAATTCCAGATCCCTAAAAGGGTCCAGGAAAAACTGGGAAAGCCCGCCAATTGTTGACGCATCTGTGTCCAGACTCTCAAAAAATGTGGTTTTACCTGTTCCGGGATCTCCCGTCTTAAAGGAGCCAGCTGATCAAAAAATTGATAATACACTTAAATCAATGTACACCGCTTCGGGGGCCATATTACGTCCCACTATTGCTAGTGCATGGATTGCAAAGTTATAATAAAATGGTCAGGCACCTTACTTGAGGATTTTGATACAATGGATAAGGGTGATGTTGAATTGTTTTTGCGTAACATTCACGATTCAGCAGGTTTTATGGTAGAATCCATGAAAGACCTAGGTTCCATGGCTGCGGGGATCACTTCCATGTCTGTCTCAGCTCGTCGGGGACTGTGGCTGCGCCAGTGGTCAGCCGACGCAGAATCCAGGAAAAGTGTGGAGTCCCTACCCTACACAGGTCAGGCTCTCTTTGGGGAAGCTTTGGATGCGTGGATATACACGGCTACAGCGGGTAAGTCTCCGTTCCTTCCCTCAGCTGCACCTGCTCCGAATAAATCCTTCTCTTCATCAGCATCACAGTCCTTTTGGTCTAACAAGCCTAGAAAGGCTAACCTGTCCAATACCTTCTTTAGGGGACGTTCATCTTAATCCAAGAAACCTGCTGCGGCAGGTTTCCAGGAAACTAAGCCTGCTTCCAGTACGCCGAAGTCCTCCGCATGACGGTGGACCGCGCAACCTGGAGGTTGGGCCAGTGGGAGCGAGGCTCATACAGTTCAGTCACATCTGGGTATCGTCCGGCCTGGATCCCTGGGTGATAGATATTGTGTCCCAGGGATACAGGTTGGAATTTCAAAATCTCCCTCCTCACCGATTTTTCAAACCAGGCTTGCCAGTTCTGCTGGCGGACAGGACTGTCCTACAAGCAGCGGTCCAGAAGCTGGTGGAGGCACAGGTCAATGTGCCAGTACCTCCTCATTTGCAAGCCACAGGTTACTATTCGAACCTTTTCGTGGTACCGCGAAAAGGTTCGAATAGTAACCTGTGGCTTGCAAATGAGGAGGTACTGGCACATTTTGCATTACTGGACTGTCATTTCCAGTTCCAGGCCCTGCCATTCGGCCTCTCAACAGCACCAAGGATGTTCACCAAGGTGATGGTGGAGATGATGGTTCTACTCCGAAAACAGGGGGTAAACATCATTCTGTATCTGGACGATCTACTGATAAAGGCATTGTCCAAGGAGGAGCTGTTGCAGTCCATTGTACTCACAACCCGCCTACTCAGAGTCCACGGTTGGATTCTGAACCTTCCAAAATCTCATTTGGAACCAACCCAGAGGTTGTCTTTTCTGGGGATAATCCTCGACACGGAAGTGCAGAGGGTGTTTCTTTCACAGGAAAAGGCGTTGGTGATACAAACGATGGTCCGGGATGTCCTGAAGCCAGCCCGGGTGTCGGTTCATCAATGCACTCGCCTTTTGGGAAAGATGGTGGCCTCTTACGAGGCTCTCCAGTACGGAAGGTTCCATGCTCGGGCCTTCCAACTGGATCTCCTAGACAAGTGGTCAGGATCTCATCTACACATGCACCAGAGAATTCGTCTGTCGCCAAAGGCCAGGATTTCACTCCTCTGGTGGCTCCAATTGCCTCACCTTCTGGAGGGCCGCAGGTTCGGGATTCAGGACTGGGTCCTTCTAACCACGGATACGAGCCTCCGGGACTGCGGCGCAGTCACTCAAGGGGAAACCTTCCAAGGAAGGTGGTCAAGTCTGGAAGTCGGACGGCAGATCAACATCTTGGAACTAAGAGCCATCTACAACGGTCTTCTTCAGGTGGCCCATCTTCTAAGAAATCGGGCCATTCAAGTACAGTTGGACAATGTAACGATGGTGGCTCACATAAACCGACAGGGCGGAAGGAAGAGCAGAGCTGCAATGTCAGAGGTGACAAGAATCATCCTCTGGGCAGAAAAACACGCGTTGGCGCTCTCTGCAATCTTCCTCAGCAGAGACGATCTCCATCCGGGGGAGTGGGGTCTCCATCCGGAGGTGTTCAAAGAAAGACGCTATTGTTCCAGGTCGAGGGACCCACAAGCAGTGGCAGTGGATGCCCTGGTGTCTCCGTGGATGTTCCAGTCGGTGAACTTGTTTCCACCACTCCCACTCATTCCAAGAGTTCTAAAGCTCGTAAGGAGAACAAGAGTTCAAGCGATCCTCATTGCTTCAGACTGGCCAAGGCGGGCTTGGTACGCGGACTTTCTGAATCTCTTGCAGAAAGAGCCGAGGTCTCTTCCTCTTCGGGAAGACCTGCTGCAGCAGGGGCCGTTCGCCTATCAAGACTCACCGTGGCTACGTTTGACGGCATGGAGGTTGAACGCCTGATACTAGCTCGGAAGGGCATTCCGAAGAAGGTAATTCCTACCCTGATACAGGCTAGGAAAGGGGTAACGTCTAAACATTACCATCGTATTTGGAAGAAATATGTCTCTTGGTGTAAGTCCAAGAAGTTTCCTGCGGTGGAGTTTCAACTGGGACATTTTTTTCCTCTTCCTGCAAGCAGGTGTGGATATGGGCCTGAGGTTGGGACTTGTGAAGGTCCAGATTTCGGCTCTGTCCATTTTCTTCCAGAAACAATTGGCTGCCCTCCCTGAGATTCAGACCTTTTTGAAGGGAGTTCTGCACATTCAACCTCCCTTTGTACCGCCTACGGCACCTTGGGACCGTAACGTGGTGTTGCAGTTCCTCCAGTCAGACTGGTTTGAGCCTCTACAGGAGGTTGAGGTCAAATATCTTACATGGAAGGCTGTCACATTGTTGGCCTTAGCTTCTGCTAGACGTGTGTCAGAATTGGGGGCTTTGTCCTGTAAAAGCCCTTACTTGATATTCCACGAATATAGAGCTGAGCTCCGGACACGTCAGTAGTTTCTTCCAAAGGTTGTGTCGGCATTTCATTTCAACCAACCTATTATGGTGCCAGTGGCTACTGACTCCTCAATTTCGTCAAAGTCCTTAGATGTTGTGAGGGCTTTGAAAATCTATGTGAAGAGGACTGCTCGTCACAGGAAATCGGACTCTTTGTTTGTCCTGTATGATCCCAAGAAAATTGGGTGTCCTGCTTCAAAGCAGACTATATCTCGCTGGATTAGGTTCACTATCCAGCATGTTTATGGATTGCCGTGTCCAAAATCTGTTAAAGGCCACTCTACTCGTAAGGTGGGTTCTTCCTGGGCAGCTGCCGGGGTGTCTCGGCGTTACAACTTGGTCTGGGTCGGACACGTTTGCTAAGTTCTACAAGTTTGATACTTTGACTGAACTTCAGATCATCAGAGGCCAATTAGTTCTGCAGGAGCCTCCGTGCTCTCCCTTCTGTTCTGGGAGATTTGGTACATCCCCATGGTACTAATCTGGACCCCAGCATCCTCTAGGACGTAAGAGGAGGATTTTGGTTACCTACCGGTAAATCCTTTTCTCGTAGTCCATAGAGGATGCTGGGCGCCCGCCCATTGCTTTGTTTTCCTGCAACCGTTATCTGGTTCAGTACAACTTTGTTTAGTTATGTACTGCGCTGTTACTTGGTAAGTAATGTTTCAGCAGTTGCTGAGTTTTTCAATCTAGTTAGCTTGATGTGCCTTGTATGTGTGAGCTGGTATGAATCTCGCCGCTATCTGTTAAATCCTTCTCTCGAAGATGTCCGTCTCCTCGGGCACAGTTTCTAGACTGAGTCTGGTAGGAGGGGCATAGAGGGAGGAGCCAGCCCACACTCTCAAACTCTTAAAGTGCCAATGGCTCCTGGTGGACCCGTTTATAACCCATGTTACTAATGTGGACCCCAGCATCCTCTACAGATTACGAGAAAAGGATTTACCAGTAGGTAACCAAAATCCTATTTTTAGGCAGCACAGTGGCATAGAGGTTAGCCTTATTACTCCACGGCACTGAGGTCATGAGTTCTATTCCCAACGAAGGTTATATCTGTGTGAAGTTTTGATGTTCTCCCCATGTTTGAATGGCATGCTCTAATTTTCTCCCAGACACCAAACACATAGGGTAGTTGGTCTCTGACAAAAATTAAACCTGGGGTGTGTGTGTCCTTGTGGAAACGACTATAGATTGTATGCTCCACTGGGTCAGGGACTGATGTGAATAGACAATTATTCTCTTTAATGCATTGCATAACGTGTGTGCTATAACTGTTAGTGAATAAATACACTTTTATGTTTTTTTTCTAGAAACAAATATTTTTGTGTGTTTGAATCTGTTTATTACTATGCTTGCATTTAATGCAGATTTTTCCTTGCAGCTCATGAGGCTGTAAGGGAAAGTCTACGTTAAGAGCACCCTCTGGGGCTTAACATGGGTGGAAGCTGCACCTAATTGCTAAGTGCACCCTCTGGGGCTTTACATGCGGGGATGCTGCGCCACATTGCTAAGTGCTCCCTCTGAGGCTTAACATGCGAGATGCTGCACCAAATTGCTAAGAGCACCTTCTGGGGCTTAACATGCAGGATGCTGCACCAAATTGCTAAGTGCACCTTCTGGGGCTTAACATGCAGGATGCTGCACCAAATTGCTAAGTGCACCTTCTGGGGCTTAACATGCGGGATGCTGCACCAAATTGCTAAGTGCACCTTCTGGGGCTTGACATGCGGGATGCTGCACCAAATTGCTTAGTGCACCTTCTGGGGTTTGACATGTGGGATGCTACACCAAATTGCTAAGAGCACCTTCTGGGGCTTAACATGTGGGATGCTACACCAAATTGCTAAATGCACCTTCTGGGGCTTAACATGCGGGATGCTGCACCAAATTGCTGAGTGCACCTTCTGGGGTTTAACATGCGGGATGCTGCACCAAATTGCTGAGTGCACCCTCAGGGGATTAACACTCTGGGATATTGCCCCTAATTTAATAGCTCAGGGTAAATCCTGCGACTAATGAATCTGTCCCTTTGAGTGAACCTAGAAATGCCCTTCTTTATTGACGGCTGACTGAGAGGCAATTTCCTACCTATAATAAGCGAGTTCTCATGTAAAATGATATAAACCTTTAAAAAAAAAAAACGACAACGGGGCAGCATGTGAGTGCGGGGGCATTTACGAAAATTGGGACCTTTGGGGTGTGGTGGTACAATTTCTCCCCATTATAACAAAGAAAATACAAAACATTTTAAAATAAAATAAACAGACCCCAAAAATCCTTGTTGAAGACTTTATTAAATAAAGAAAATCAAGTGTTTAATACCTTGGCCCATTACATAGTTACATAGTCAGTGAGGTTGAAAAGAGGCAAAATGCCCATCGGGTTCAAACTGTTTTCTGTGTTAATCTGTTCATATTATAATGTGCCTGCTGGAGAAATGGTTTAGTACCGATTTACAGCTATGACTCTTACCACTCCCAGATAATTTAATGTCAATATGTTAAATGCTATAGCCCTGGATACATTTTCCAAGTAGAAATTTGTCCAATCCGTTTTTAAATGCATTTACAGAGTCTGTCATTATTACCTTCTCCGGCAGAGAGTTCCAAATCTTTATTGCCTTTACCGTGAAGAACCCTTTCCTAAAGTACGTTGTGTACGGAATTTTCTCTCCTCTAGCCTCAGCGAGTGTCCACGCGTCCTATACAGAGTTTTTAATGAACAAATCCGCTGCTAGCTCCTTGTTATGACCCTTTACATATTTGAAGATATTAATAATGTCTCCTCTTAGTCGCCTCTTTTCTACAGTATACATATTTAACCTAGTAAGCCTTTCCTCATACTCCAGTGTCTCTAATCCTTCAATCAATTTAGTAGCTCTGCTTTTTTTTTTAGATATACAATTTTTATTTTGGTTGTTGTACAAAGGTAAGAAAAAGTATACAAACAAACAGAGGATACTTCGTCAGTTATGTACAGAACAGGAAACCAAGAGAACATAGTCTCTTAACATGACAAACAATTCCACTTATTGTACATTGAGTTAGAAACAAATAGTGATAAATATAGTGTAGAGTGGGTTGTAAATTGAGGATTCAGTTATAATTATCCACATAAAACTGAGACGATGTTAATAACTAGAGATTATTAATGAAGGGAAAAAGAAAAAAGAGAAATAGGAAAAATAAAAGAAATTGTTGAATAAGAGGTATGCGGATGGAGGAGGGAGGAGGGAGGAGAGGGAGGGTCCAATCATTATCTTCAGGAGAGGATCAGAATGGTTTGCAATCACCTAAACAATTTCATTAGTATATCGTTGTGTAGTGGAATTAGGAGTTTGCAATGGTACGTAAATGGTGCCAGTCAGTATTTTCGTATACTTTCATAATTCTGTCTTGAGTGGACGAGTCTAAAGAAAGTATGAATGGGGACCATTTGGAATAGAATCGGTCAACATGTTTATCTATATCAGGGAATGTGCTATTTCTATCAAAATAAAGCAGTTGTAAGAGTTTTAACTTTAATTCTTGTAGGGAGGGAGATGATGAAGAGATCCAATGGGTGAGAATGATTTTCTTTGCAAGTGTCACAATGGTGGTCAGTAGCGGAATATATGGAGAGATATCACTATTGGGGAGCCAATTTTTAAAATTTGCACACAAACATGCTAATGGGTCAGGGAAAATATGTGTAGTGAATAAAGAGTTTAGGTAGACAATTATTTTATTCCAAAAGCGTTTTATTTTCCCGCATTCCCAGAAGCAGTGGAAAAAATTAGCGTGAGAGCTATGACATTTAAAACAGGAGCCTGAGGTGTTTGGAATCATATGACTTCTTTGAGCAGGGGAAATATAGGCTCTATGTAATGTTCTCCAGTCAACTTCCTGGAGGTAAGAGGATTTCAGAAACTTCATGGTGTTAGAGCTATGTGCAAAAAGAATCGGGGGGGAGTCAATGTCTGGGATATCACTTCGCCAAGTTAGAGCCAGTGATTGCCAAGTATTAGTATTGGAGGTCGGTATTAATAGAGTATAGATATATTTTATATAGTAGGTGGAAGAGTGTAATAGGCGAAGCAGGGAGTTAATAGGATCAAGAGAGTTTTGATATCTTGTTTTGGGATCTAGGGAATAGACGTAATGTCGTGACTGTAAGTACATGTAGAAGTTAGAGGTATGTAGAGAAAACTGCGTTTGAAGAGTAGAGAAAGGTATTATCTGGCCTCCTGGGTCGAAAACCTGAGAGGTAAGGGAAAGGCCCTTATTTTTCCATGTGTGGAAAATTGGGTTGGATAATGAGGGACGGAATGAGGGATTACCCCAGAGTGTATTATAGGGAGATGAAGTCGCATGTCTTGTTAGTTTTTTTATTGATAGTAATCCAAGTTGAGTAGGTGTCGTGAAACATGACATGGTGCAAAATACTAGAAGGAATATCAGATTTATTGGAGTGAAGAAGGGCACTTGGAGAGTATGGACTGAAGAGAGCAGTATCTAGAGAAGTTGAAGTATAAGTGGATTTAGAAAGAAGCCAATCTGAAATATATCTGAAATGAATCGCTAAAGTATATAATTTCAGGTTTGGAAGGGACATCCCTCCATGAGATTTGTGAGATTGTAGTTTTTGGAAAGCAATTCGAGGGCGTTTATTTTGCCATATAAATCGAGAGGTAATTTGGTCAAAGCGTTTCAAGTCGGATATAGAGAGGCTAATAGGAAGCATTTGTAGTAAGTAAAATATCTTAGGAAAGATTATACTTTTAACTACCGCTATTCTTCCAATGATAGATAATGGGAGATTTAGCCATGAATCATATAGTGAGGAGATTTTGATGAGAGACGGAGTAAAGTTCAGTTTATATAAAGAGGAGAGATCAGAGGGGATATGTAAGCCTAAATATTTAATTTCCGTTTTGAGCATAGGAGAGAGAAGAGGGGATGTGGGATGAAGAGAAAAAGTATTGGGGCCTTCAAGTTGTAGGATTTCAGATTTAGACATATTTATTTTGAATCCTGCTTGGGCGACAAAATTATTTATTAGTGAAAACAAATTAGGTAAAGAAGAAGAGGGATTAGATAGGAAAAGTAATAGGTCGTCCGCATATAAAGCAAGTTTTAATGGGATATTTCCGACTTGGATCCCGTGAATGTTAGGGGAATTTCTAATAGAGATTGCCAATGGTTCAATAGCAATGGCGAAGAGTAGCGGAGAAAGGGGGCATCCCTGACGAGTGCCTCGAGAAATTGCAAAAGGAGTAGATAAGTGACCATTACAATAGAGCTGCGAGGATGGAGAGGAGTAAATGGATTGGATAACCGATATGAAGGATGAGGGAAAACCAAAAAGTCTCATGGATCTGAAAAGGTGTGGCCATTCCAAGAGGTCAAACGCCTTTTCTGCGTCTAAGGCTAAAACGAAATTATCTGATAAGGTAGGATGAAGTTTTAAATGTTGGATTATAGAAAGCACCTTGCGGACATTAGTCACAGAGTGACGGCCCCATATAAACCCGGTTTGGTCTGGATGGATTATGTGAGGGAGAGAGAATTTTAGACGGTCGGCTAAGATTTTTGTAAAAATTTTATAGTCGGAATTTAATAGTGAAATTGGGCGGTAGGAGCTTGGGATGGAAGGGTCTCGACCAGGCTTCAAAAGAACTTTGATTGTGGCACTATTAAAATATAGAGGGATGGATTTTGAGCTAATTATTGAGTTGAACAATGCCAGAAGGTGTCTATCAATTTTATCAATCAAGAGTTTATAAAACTCATTAGAAAAGCCGTCTGGGCCTGGAGCTTTGTTAGGTTTCAAGTGAGTAATAGCTGAGCGAACTTCTTCTAATGTGATAGGTTCATCTAGGGAATCAAGAAATGTAGACGGGACTTGGGGTAAAAGGGGGAAAGACCAAGATTGGGGGAGCTCATCAGTGGGGGGAGATGGATTGGAATATAATGCTTCATAAAATGATTTCATGAGAGATGTGATGGATTGGGGGTCGTTAGTTAAGGACCCATCAGGAAGTTTTAGTGGATGTACTAACATGGGGGGGGAGGTACCTTTCAGCATGTTTGTGAGAAGCTTCCCTGTTTTATTTCCAAATTTGTGGAACCGGTAATCGACTTTATATTTATATTTATCACCCATCTGAGAGAGAAACTCATTAAACTGGAGTTTTAATGTTAAATATGAGAATTTATTAGACAGGGAGGGGTGGGATTTGAATACTTGGAAGGCTGTGGAAAGTGCACGTTGTATTTCTAGGTATGATTTGGTATAATTTTTCTTTAAGGCAGAGGAGTATGAAATAATATTGCCCCGAAGGACCGATTTGGCTGTTTGCCAAAATAAAGAGGGGTCTAATTCTGAGTGTTGTTCATTTGAGAAGTAAAAGGTATCCCAGGATGCCTGCAGTAAGTCACAAAATTTTTTGGAGTTAGAAAGGTGAGAGGGGAATTTCCATTGGGGGGGTAGAGACTGAGAGGGACGTAAAGTGAGGGAAAACCAAATCAAGGCGTGGTCAGAAATAATAATGGGTTCGATGGTTGAGTCCGTAACTGAGGGAAAAAGCTTTTGGGTAATAAACGCATAATCAATTCTAGAAAATGTATCATGGGCAGAGGAATGGCAGGAAAACTCTCTTTCTATGGGGTTTAGTGCACGCCATATATCGATTAGCTGCAAGGCTTCCGAAAAGGTAGGAATACCAAGTTTAGGGAGGCGTTGGGGGGTTCTAGAGGTGTTAGAGCGGTCTAAATAATTGGAAGACACTAAATTGAAATCTCCACATACAATGAGATTATCATTAGAAAATGGGGTTAGTTTGGCTATTAACATCTGAAAAAAGGATCTTTTGTACGTAGTGGGAGCGTAAATATTGCAAAGGACTAGAATATACGACTCAATAGAGAGACTAACGATTAAATATCGGCCGTTAGGGTCAATGTCAGAGGATAGTAGTGTGATATTAAGATTACGTTTTGCTAAAAGGACAACCCCTCTAGATTTAGAGTTGTATGGGGCTGCAGCTATTAGGGACCAGTGTGACATCTGCAGTTTCATGGATTCCTGGAGAGTCAAATGAGATTCTTGCAGAAATGCTACATTGATATTCATTTTGGATAGATACATGAGGATCCTGCGACGTTTAGACGGGGAATTAATTCCACCTACATTCAGAGTGCCAATCTTTAGGTTAGACATTTAAATAACCAGGAGAGGTAAAAGAATACAAAGATCAACCGTGTATCAAATGATTGGATTTGAAGAAGGGAGTAGGGCTTGGGGATAGGGGGGGGAGGGGCATGGGGAGAAAACAAATACATACAAGAAAATGTGGTTAACGTTTGGCATGCAAACAAACTTCCGGGCCAGAAATTCAAAATAATAACTGAAATTATTCCAAACATTACTACTATTCCGGATCAACGCTCCAGATGATTTCCCGACTCTGGCATCTTGGGAAAATTACTCTATATAGTATGGTAGAGCTATTCTAAGAGATGAAACGGTAGGCATAGGATATATAAAGAAACATATCAATATTAAATAATGAATATCACTAAACGTAAATGTTGTGATAATCATTAGTAGATTATAAGATGGTCTGAAAGCGAGGCTCAATGTTAGTGACGGTTGTTCGTTAATATGAATTACAAGAGAATATAATGGGTCTAAAGCCAAGAAGGACATTGACCATCAAGCTGAGAATTATCACAAGATTTAAAGCATAATAAAACTGCATTAGGTGAAGTGAATTAGATAAAAACGAACAGAGGGAGTAGCCCTCAATAAAACAACATTATGATATGAACCTTAAGATCAAGTATTAGGGGATGAGGCGGCGTCAGCGATGTCATCCTGGTCTTCTGTAGATCCTTCTTGGAGGTATGAAGTTGCGTCTTCTGGAGTGGAGAAATCCAGGTGTTTGTCTCCATCGTATATCCGAAGTTTCGCTGGGTAGAGTAAGGAGAATTTACGCTTGGAGGATACCAATCTAGAACAGATTGGGTTGAAGGCTTTCCTTGCTCTTGATAGTTCGGCAGAAAAGTCTTGGAATATGAGAAGGCGGTTGTTCTCCCATTGTAAGGGCCGAATTTTCCTAGACGCAGTCCATATGGCAACCTTGTGAAGATAGTTGAGGCATCTGAAAAGGGTAACCCTGGGGCGTCCTTCAGCGGATCGAGGCGGAGGACCAACACGGTGTACGCGTTCAATCACTAGGTCTTTGCACGATTCGGTAATACCAAGAAGTGTAGGGAGTGTTGTCTGTACAAAGTGAGATAGTTCATCTCCTTTTACCGATTCTGGCAGTACTACCAGCCTAATATTATTCCGTCTGGACCTGTTTTCTGCGTCGTCTAGCTTCATCCACAGCTGGTAGTTCTCTTTTTCAAGACGTTTGACACAGCCCTGGACATCAGCCATATCGTGACATAGCCCCCCAATTCTATTTTCGTTAACAGAGACTTTATGCGAGAGGTGTTGCAGTTGGAGTGAAATATCTGAGACTGCTTTCGACAGCAATGGAGAGATAGCTTGGGTTATGGCTTCAGTTAGGTCTGCGTACGTGATAGGAGAATCAGGAGATCGGCTATTAGGAGTATTGCGTGAGGGAGATTGAGACGCAGTTAATTTTTGGGGGGCTGGAGATGAAGGTGGGGTGGTAATGCCAGGAGCCATGGTAGAGTTAGCTCTCCTTTTTTCTTGTCTAACCGGGATGGAGGAAGGAGTTGCCGTGGCTGCAGGGTTGGGGGAAAGGAAACGGTCCATTGACAAATGGGGGTAAGGAAGGATCAGATAATAAATCTCCCTGTCGGTGAAATAAGAACAGGCTGGGTGTCGTATGAAAAAGGATTGTTCTGGTATAATAAAGTGAGGCGTCTGGGAGCTGCAGGAACTGAGCTTGCAACGTGGGTTATTGTGGTTAAATCCTGAGATAGACTGTCATTTAGATTGAGAGATGGTGCTTTGCAATGTAAATCGTGCCTTATTTCATCCACTGATGTGAGCTGTGAAATTATAAGAACGAGCAGCTGTGAGACTCTGGAATAGTGTGAGCAGACTAAGCTAGGTATAGCACTTGGTGTGATGCTGCTGTATCTGGTTATCAGGCAGGGAGAGCCCAGCTGTAGCGAGGAGAGACGGTGTAAGAATAATCACCGTGCTGCGGTTGCTATGGTTACCAAACCTGCTCGTGGGACGGGTAATTGTTGAGTCCGTCTATGAGGAGATCTGCCGGTGGTGTTCTACGTAGGTGCAGGAGCTGGGAGCGCTACAGACCGAGGCGTTCGGCCTGTGACTCAGCACGCTCCGAGGCGGGCTCCGCCGCCAAGCGCCGAGTGGCGGGTGTTTGTTGTAGCCAGAGGGCAGCTCGCCGGAGGTATCAGAAGCCGGCGGGGACTCGCGGGATGAGGCCGCTGAAACTGTGGGGAGGCTTGAAGCCCTTGGAGACTGACTGTGCAGTCGATATAACGATGCCGGAGTCAGGATTCACCGGAGCTCTGCTGTGGAGCGTCCTCACAGCATGAGACCGGAACCGGAACTAGTAGCTCTGCTTTAAACTCTTTCTAGTTCCCCAATATCTTTTTTATAGTACGGTGCCCAGAATTGAACACAATATTCCAGGTGCGGATGTACCAATGATTTGTACAGCGGCAGGATTACATCCTCGTCCCTTGTCTCAATGCCTCGTTTAATGCACGCAAGCACTTTACTTGCCTTCTTTGCTGCAATTTGACATTATTTGCTGTTATTAAGCCTATTATCTATGAGCACCCCCAAATCTTTTCCCACCATAGTTACCCCTATATTTTCCCCATCAGAGTGTAGGTTGCAAATGTGTTTTTTGTCCCAAAATGCATAACTTTGCATTTTTCTATATTGAACCTCATTCTTCATTGCAGTCCAAAAAAAAAAAATTCCTCTAAGAAAGACACACCCACCCAGCATAACAAACTGGCTAGGGGGTCCTGGAGCTCCCCCTCTCTGACCAGCCAGTCACAAGTAAGCAGGCTTTAAAAAAACGGTTGTGACGGAGTCCCTGTTAGGCTGGGTACATACCTGACAGATATGTCAATGGACCCGCCATCTGAGCGACTGATCAAGGTAAATGTACACAATTACTGATCGGCCGCTCAGTATGTTGGTACTTGTCATGCAGCTGGGTGGGCATTTGAATACCCCCCCCCCCCCACAGGTGTGACGTGTGCCCCCACAGCAAATGTACGGCCGTCGGCTGACTTCCCGTACACACAGCACAATGCGCCGATATATCTGCAGATATATCACCCATCGACCAGTCTGTACCCAGCAGGTTGGGCAGGCGTTACCACCGCTGGGGATCCTGGCAGTCAGCATACTGACTGTGGGATCCCGGTGACGGAATGGCGGAGGGGGGAGGGCGAGCGCAACAAGTCCCTTGCATGTATGGGTGACCGGCGGTTGGGATACCGGCAGGGGCAATTGGTGTGCTCGACGCGGCGGGCTCACCACAGGTTCTATTCCCACTCTGGGTGTCGTGGACACCCACGAGTGGGAATAGTCCCTCCTCGTCGGCATGCCGACTGTTTGGATTTAGAGGGGGACGGGATGTAGCCATCGGTAATGTGACCGGCGACCAGGTCACATAACTACATCCCTACCCAGCATTACTTGCTATAATTGTATCTTATACCACTTTCAGATCGGAATGCTGGGTCGCACTCGGGATTTGAAAACAGGTCCTTCCCGGATGCGACATGGCATTGGACCCTTTCACACTGGCTTCCGGCATTGGGAGTGGAGGCAGCGCTGAGAGATGAGATCATCTCCACACCGCCTCTGCCTATACTGTGAACAGGTCCTGGGTCGCATCGACCCGGCAACCTGTTCACACTGCACCTGACCTGGGAATAACCCTTCTTTAATACCTGGCGACCAAGAATTCAGGATTGACCCCATTCACACTGCACAGCGACCGGCAATATGCCAAGTCTATACCGGGATATTTGAGCCGAATGAAAGGGTTATTAGTGGTCTTAGAGAACCATGTCTATTTGTACAGAGACCACTGGGATGGCAAAGGTAATTTCCCTGGCTCCCAAAACCGAACACAGGTTTTTTTAGGATGAGCATCTGCTGCTATATACTAGGAAATTAGCTGAAAATAAACAAAGAAATCAACTATCCTGTATCTGATCAACAACACATTTTACATTTGTTTACATTTTCAATCAACAAAATACTTCAAATTCCAGGCTGATTTTGTTAAACTGGATGACATTAGTACGAAGTATGATGGAGACTTTTCCACATGGGTATAACAAACCATACAAAAACAAATCATACATGTAAAACACTTGTACATAAAGATCTCTAATTCCCTTCTTACCTTCAATGACATCACTGACAATGTATCTGTTTTACATATCTTTTGCCTTAATCCTCTCGCTCACAAACTAAAAGCGGCACTGGAGCGATGTCGTTCCAAAATTCTATTTTGGAATGACCTATCGCTTACATTGCTGACTGTGTACTCAGGATTGCGCACTCCCACGGTCGCCGATGGACACTAAGTTTGATGTGCTTCACATCAAACCTAGCGTCCGTCACTAGAGTACTTGTTTATGCTAATGAAGGAAGGAACATAGGGCCTAATTCATAACTGAAACTACAATCAGTCACACAGACATGCGGGGGGACACCCAGCACAGGGCTAGTCTGCCCCGCATGTCAGGCAGGGCCGGTTCGAGGGCCCTCGGCGCCCCGGGCAGGGAATGGGGCGTGGTTTAATACAGGGGGCGTGGCCAATTACGCCCCCTGTACAGTAGAAGCGCCGCTTAAATGCTGAGTGGTGCGCGATGACGTCATCGCGCACCGCTCAGCAAAGGTCCTCTCCGCGAAGGGAAACTAGACGCTACACGTATAGTTCCCTTCACAGGGGACCACAGCGGACCACAGCCGGGACCACAGCCGCAGAGCCGGGGGACACAGCGGGCAGCGGAGGGCACAGCAGTGGCGGATCTTGCCATGGTGCGGCGCCCCGGGCAAGGGCAAAAGTCCTGCTTGCCCGTGGCAAGATCCGCTACTGATGTCAGGCACTACCTACCCCCGCACAAGTACAAAAGCATCGCTGTGAGGGTCGCAGCGGCTGCATGTGACCACGCAGCCACCGCGGCCCGCCCCCTGCACGGTCCGGGCACGCCTGCGTTGCCCGGACCGCACCCCTAAAACGGGCAAGCTCCGCCGGCCTGCCCCCTCCCGCCCATCGACCGTGGCAGAGGCGATCGCAGGGCTGAGACGGCCATCGGCTGTCTGGCATGCACCGGTGCACTGCGGTGCTTGGGCATGCACAGTTTAGACCTGATCGGCTGCTGTGCGAAAACGCACAGCACCGATCAGGTCTGAATTAGGCCCATGGTCGTTCCATTCTTTATTAACATCATGCCAGTGTGTACTGGCCATCCCTGCTGACGGGCATTCGTTCTGATGTTGGAATGAATGCCCGTCGCTTCAGTGTATGTCAGTAAAATACTCATTTGGTCTGTAGATTGCTACACATTAGAATGGTTAACATGCACTCCATAGGACAATTCAATATTTCTTTGGGATGTAGTCAGGATCCCAGTGGTCACCATCCCCACGGTCACAATCCCAGCAGCGGCATCCCGGCGATAAAATCCAGATGAATCACATGGTGAGTATTAGGGTTAAGGTTAGGTGTAGGGTTAGGGTTAGGCACTAGGGGGAGGGTTAGGCTATCGAAGGGGACGGTTAGGGTTAGGCTGTGGGAGGGGTGGGTTAGGGTTAGGCTGCGAGAGGAGTTAGTTAGGGTTAGGCTATGGGAGGGGTTGGTTAGGAAATGGGAGTGGGGCTGCAAGAGAGGTGGGTTAGGCTTAGGCTATGGGAGGGTTTGGTTAGGCTATGGGAGTAAAGCTGCTGGATGGGTGGGTTAGGGTTAGGCTGCTGGAGGGGTGGGTTAGGGTTAGGCTGCTGGAGGGGTGGGTTAGGGTTAGGCTGCGGGAGGGATGGGTTGGGGTTAGGCTGCGGCTGGTGTGGATTAGGGTTAGCCTGCTGGAGGGGTAGGTTAGGCTTAGGCTATAGGACGGGTTGTTTAGGCTATGGGAGTTAGCCTGCAGGAGGGGTGGGTTAGGGTTACTCTGCTCACCAAAATTCTTTGGGATTGTGACCTATGGAATATTGGACCCATCCCAATTTATGTTGCTTGGCCTGGTGCTTGTGCAGCATAATAGTATTCCGGTCTGAGAAGGGGGATATCCCATGGTGGGATGTGGGTTTATCACTTGGCGCTCCTGCCCAATCATACGATATTACAATTCTGCTTGGAAGTTTCACCTTTAAATTCTGTAGTTGCATGAAAGCTCTTACATGCCGTACATACTGTATTTGCTAATGTTACCAGATGCTATTTCATATAGGAACAACTGGCATGGTTGTTTTATAGTCATCTTCTCGGGGACAGTACCAGATAAAATACTTGTTTACAAAGTTAAAACTGGAATGTCTGGTAACTTTGCCAGGAGGTCATGTGCCAGTACTGTAGCGGGAATGTGCCAGACATTGAGTGGGAACTGAAATCCCGTTATCTACCACCTGTCTCTCCTGAGAGACTCTGGGGAGTTTCCTATCTACAGTAGTTGGCAGGATGTAATTGTGATGAATAATGCAGATGATGGGAGTCCTATTTTTGCAATTTTATCATAATATCTCTCTCTTTTTTTTTTTTTAAATGAAAATACTATATTCTGGATATTGCACCTCTATTGCAAATCAAAAAGATACATACATATCATACATATTTCTGCCTGTTTCCTGTTCTGGTATCCGGGTGATAGATCTACAGTAAAAAGATAGAGAGTCAATAGGTCGACCCCAAATGGTTGACCGGGTCAAGAGGTCAACAGGTAAAAAGTATACAGAGCTGAAGGACGACTGGTTCAAAAGGTTAACATGACAATGGTCAACAATTTTTTGGTATTTTTTTTTTTACTTTTTCATCATTTACCATCCACATGGACTACGATTGGGAATACTGATAGTAACCTTGCCCAAAGGGGGTACATGTTTTCACTAATTTGTCTCAGGTATAGTGAAATATACAAAATGAACTCCCCCCACCGCAAAAAAATAAAAATAAAAAAAATGTGTTGATAATTTTTGTGTTGACCATTTTCATGTCGACCTTTGACCCTGTGTCGCTCTTTTGTACATTTTCTACTATCTACCTTTTGACCCTGTCAATCTTTTGCATGTTGAGCATTTGGGATTGACCTTTTGACTGTCTATCTTTTTACTGTAGATCTATTGAAGCACACCCCCGTTCTATGGAAGGTGCCCCAGAGCCATGTCAGCATTTAATTTGTAGTTGGCATCAGTCTGTCTCACTGGCTGGTGTGACAGACCCTGTATAGAAAGTGCAGAGGTGCTATAGATTCAGTGTTTTCATATTATTCATGGTCTAATAGTAATAGTGTCCATTTCAATTGTAGTTATTTATCAAGTATTCCTTCCATTTTCCTCTTATTGGTTATGTACACATTACAGACAATTATACTATTGATTCTATTGGTGGCAGGCTTAGCAATAACACTGTTGTGTTATTGAAATCTGAAGCTGACACTATAAGGTACGGAGAGCTGCTAGCAGCCGTCTACACACAGCATGCCTTCATGTGTGTAAACAATCATAACAATTGTGTTATAGTGTATATTGTGCCTAAAAATGTTCATCATGTAAAATGGTAAAATCAGCTGTGCAGTGAGCACATCTTCAGTGACTTACAGAGTAAGATAAAACGCTGGCCAGTCCTGTGTTTGTTGGAATGATGTGTTTATTTTTACACATCAGTATGTGTAGATTGTCAGTTTCACAGGAGAGTATGACATAGAAAATATGGGTGTGGTTCGTTTTATCGACAGTGTCTAGGTCGACAATGTTTAGGACGACCACTATAGGTCGACAGTCACTAGGTCGACATGGATGGAAGGTCGACAGGGTTTCTAGGTCGACATGTGCTAGGTCGACAGGTCTAAAGGTCGACATGAGGATTTTTTTTTTTGGTGTCGTTTTCTTCGTAAAGTGACCGGGATCCCAAATTAGTGCACCGCGTCCCCTCGCATGGCTCGCTTCGCTCGCCATGCTTCGGGCATGGTGCCTTCGCTCCGCTACCGATTCGCTCGGCACACTTTACCGTTCCAATCGTAGTCCACATGGATCGTTAAGTATGAAAAAATCCCCCAAAAAATGTGAAAAACTCATGTCGACCTTTAGACCTGTCGACCTAGCACATGTCGACCTAGAAACCCTGTCGACCTTCCATCCATGTCGACCTAGTGACTCGACCTATAGTGGTCGACCTAAACATTGTCGACCTGGACACTGTCGATCTTCAGACCGGATCCCAGAAAATATAGTCACTTTTACCATCCAGAACTACATTTTGCAGTGAACAGTTGCAGGTAATCAGTGTAATGTGCTGTACAGAGCTTTGTGCACATTGATATTTGTTTTCTTTTAATGCAATGTGTGTTTCATACAGCAGATGTTACTTCCCCTGGCTGGTAGAGCTCCAGATCCATAGTTGTATGCTAATGCATTTGCAGCTGAGATCCCGTACCCAGGTAATTCTTTCTGCGTACAGGATCAATGATGTAGACTGAGACACATCCCGAAATGGTCGCAGCATGCCTGCATTTTTACCGCCCCCCGCTGTAACCGCCCCCAAGCAGTCCCTGGTTGTCAATGACTTTGTGAATGTCCTCACTGACTCGCTTCGTCCAGTAATCGCTCAATTGCAAAAATACCCGCATTGCATACAACTCTGAATCAGGCCCAAGTCCTATGTGATACCAGTGCTTTAAGAAACATTACTGCTATGCTGTGTATAAGCTGCATTCTGCAGTGTTTGAAGTACATGGTCTTCATAAAGCATAGCCAGATTAAGGGGGGATGCAGGGCATACTGTACCCCAGGCCCCCCTCTGTCATGGGGCCCCCTGGCCAGAGCACACTGACACTGACATCACTAGCTTTCCCTCCTATGCAGCAGCAGCACCAGACAGCCAGAATTCGAGCAGGATAATATGCATGCAGACAGAGACACAGGAATATCAGATTTCATGAACTATCCACGGAGCTTCCCAACAAGAGGAGAGATAGGAGGGTGGAGAGAGCTGTAAGTGACACAGGGTGAGATCCCTGTGTCACTTACAGCTCTCTCCACACCTGGGTGGGAGCCCTGTGTAACTTGTTATCTAATGAGGTTCTAGTGTGAGAGAGATACACACACACAGATTCCTCCTGGGTCCTGTCCCAGTGTGTAAGAAGTACAGAGACTGCTGCTATTTTTGCATGTGACAAGATAAACATGCTCTCTACCTGGACTTCCTTCTTAAATTATGATTGCTTTCTTATCAATTAAATAGTTTAACACAGGTGACTACAATCCTATATTAAGTGGGAAGTCCGTGTACAGAGTATGTTGTCCCACCTAGAATGGGTCATGTTGGGAGGTATGCACAATCTTATATACAGCCCCCCCCCCCTCCTTGCACTGGGGCCCCCCTGTCTAGGGAAGCCAATCCCGGGCTATTTTTTCAATCCCGGGTATCGGGATTGAAAAATGGCCAATCCCGGGATTCCCGGGATACCCGGGATTCCCGGGATTGGCTTTTAGATAGGTGGCCGCCCCCTCGCCCCGCACATACAACTTACCATGTACCGAGGGCGGGCGGGAGGGGATCATCCTTTGATCGCTGCTGACGGCTCCTGACAGCGCAGCGTGACCTCTCACGCTACGCTGGGGACCCGGAAGGAGGAAGCCGGGCAGCGTCTGAGCGTCCTGTGGACGCTCAACGCTGATCCCTCAATCCCCGGGATTGGAGCTTCCAATCCCGGGATTGAATCCCGGCCATTTTTGGGCCTAAATCCCGGGATCCCGCCGATCCCGGGATTGGCCACCATACCCCTGTCTAAAGTGCCCCGGGCATCCCCAAGGCTTAATCCGGCCCTGTCATAAAGTCTATATTGGCAGTGCCAAGGGCCTCAAGCTCATGCTTTTTGTTGCATGAAGAGGAAAAACCCCAAAACATGACCTCTCCCAATCCTGATGAGAACTATCGCCGCAAGCTAAATAATCCCATAAACAAACAATAACAAAATAGATGCCAAACATAATTATTTATTTAAGTGTTGACAATTATACAACATAACACCAATGATTTTCATAACTTGTAACTGTTTTAATACAATCTGTGTAACTAAATGGACTTGCTCTTAACATTGCAGAGGGTATAATGATTAGCATTAGTACGTCACAGCACTGAGGTCATGGGTTCGAGTCCCACCACGACCCTAACTGTCTGGAGTTTTTATATTCTCCCCGTAATTGTGTAGGTTTCCTCTGGGTACTCCGGTTTCCTCCCACAATCCAAAAATATACTGGTAGGTTAATTGGCTCACGACAAAAATTAATGAGCATGTAAGTGTGTGCGAGTACATGGGCAGACTAGATGGGCCAAGTGGTTCTTATCTGTTGTAAATTTCTGTGTTTTTATATTAAGGCTATGTTTGGAATGACTTTTAGTTTGCAACATATGAAGCTGTTTGGCGGATCTGATACATTAATACACCCCTAAAAAAATGCCTTTCCAGTCACTTTTAAACATCCCTCAATACTATATTTTTTTTTATTTTTTTTTTTACAAAACACAAGGTAAAGTCATCTAAAATGAGAATCCCCCAATTTACTATGCCTCTGGATATAGGGTAATGAGAAAAAAAAAACACAATACCTCAGGCTTCTTACATAGCAGTAGCAGTAAAAGTTAATTGGGAAAATGTGTCTTTTTTGGGAAAGGATCACAGATCCAGAAATATATCAAAGCTGCCGCAAAAGTTTTGAGACTAGGTCAAAGCACATGACAGCGTGCCATGCTGTATGTATAAACAATAGCCACAGGCGCTGCCTATGAAACACCCAGACTGTGCATTGTACAGAATAGGTTATAGAAGGTTTATAAAGACTATGGGGTATATGCAATTAGCGGCGAATCGCGGCAAATTATCGTCCGTATTTCAATTCGACACAATTCGACAGTGTAATTTCGGAAAGTGGGTGCCGAAATTGACCATATGCAATAAAAAATGGAATCGACAGTCCCGCTGCCGAATAACGGCCGATTTGACGGATTTGTTCCGTTTTTTTTAAATCGGGTAAAAACTGGAAAAAACTATGAAAAAAATGGCGTGGGGTCCCCCCTCCAAAGCATAACCAGCCTCGGGCTCTTCAAGCTGGTCCTAGTTCTAAAAATCCAGGGAAAAAATGGACAGGGGATCCCCCGTATTTTTAAAACCAGCACCGGGCTCTGCGCCTGGTGCTGGTGCAAAAAATACGGGGGACAAAAAGAGTAGGGGTCCCCCGTATTTTTTACACCAGCATCGGGCTCCACTAGCTGGACAGATAATGCCACAGCCGGGGGTCACTTTTATACAGTGCCCTGTGGCCGTGGCATTAAATATCCAACTAGTCACCCCTGGCCGGGGTACCCTGGGGGAGTGGGGACCCCTTCAATCAAGGGGTCCCCCCCCAGCCACCCAAGGGCCAGGGGTGAAGCCCAAGGCTGTCCCCCCATCCAAGGGCTGCGGATGGGAGGCTGATAGCCTTGAGAAAATGTAAAGAATATTGTTTTTTCCTGTAGTACTACAAGTCCCAGCAAGCCTCCCCCGCAAGCTGGTACTTGGAGAACCACAAGTACCAGCATGTGGGAGAAAAACGGGCCCGCTGGTACCTGTAGTTCTACTGGAAAAAAATACCCAAATAAAAACAGGAGACACACACCTTGAGAGTAAAACTTTATTGCACACCTGCCGACACACACATACTTACCTATGTTGACCCGCCGACTGCCACGTCTCCTGATCCGACGATCCGGGGTACCTGTGAATAAAATTATACTCACCTCCTTGGCAAAAAAAACAAACCGCATTTACCCGGACCACGCACTGAAAAGGGTCCCATGTTTACACATGGGACCCCTTTCCCCGAATGCCAGGACACCACGTGACTGCTGTCACCGAGGTTCCTTCAGCCAATCAGGAAGCGCAACTTCGTTGCACTCACCTGATTGGCTGTATGCGCGTGTGACCTCAGACAGTGCATCGCAAAGCCTCTCCATTACTTTCAATGGTGGGAACTTTGCGGGTAGCGGTGGGGTTACCCGCGGTCAGCCGCTGACCGTGGGTGACCTCACCGCTGACGCAAAGTTCCCACCATTGAAAGTAATGGAGTGTTATGAGCCACGGCTGTGGCTCATTCCTGTTTTGCATGTTGGTTAGGTATTTTATGTTTATAAGTTGTCTTGCAGGCCAGGATTTCCCGTTGCTCTGTTTAAGAATACTCTTGTTTGTTGCCGGTGGTGAGTCTGTGTAATTGCAGCTTGTTCCCATGTGTTCAGCCTCACCTGGCTGCTAATTGCATCTTGTCAGTTTGGAGTCATGCAACAGGGCAGCTGCATCACATAATTAATTAGGCCTCTCTGTTATATGCTGGATGAGTGCAATTCACAGACGCTGGTGATATTTCTAGGTTTCCAGCCTGCTTGAGTTCTGAGCTTGTTCCTGCCAGTTCCTGAGCTCCTGTGTAGCAGTGTTTGTCGAGCTGCTTCCTGTGTCGATTCCTGTGTCACTCCCTGTGTCGATTCCTGTGTCTGATCCCGTGTCCTGCCGTGAAGCGTTCCTGTCCAGAAGTCCTGTGGCTTTGCCTATGCCTGGTCGAGTTTCTGGCTTCTTGGTGTTCACCGGTCTGTCGTTTGGGATTCTGCCTGTCCTCCAGTTCTGAGAGTCTATGTCGGCAGCATTGGGGGTTCCTGTCCGTTTGCCAGTATTCGTACCGGTTCCGTGAGTAGCGGCTCTGCCGTGTCCGTCGGCCTAGGCCGCTGTATCCCGTTATTATTTCTGTCACTGGTGTTTTGCAGAGGGTTCTGCTTATGCTGTCACCGCCGGTACACAAAAGTATTGTGTCTGCGTGTGGTCAGCATTTCCTTTGTTGTTCTTTTCCTTTGGCGGCAAGCCGCACATACTTTGGTTTTAGGTTTGTTAGTAGCCCCTGGCCTTGTTGTTTAGTTAGAGGGCCCCTTGTTATCACCCTGTCTCGGTTCACTCTTTGTCTCTCATTAAGACCTGAGGGGGCATCGAAGTTGGGCAGACGTAATCCGCCCTTCAAACGCGGCTGCCATGGGCTCAAGCAACCATAGTCTCGCAAGAGTGTACTGACAGCACGGGTGAGACAACGGAGATAGGGCGCCAGGGGCTATTTCCTTTCCATTCCCCTTTCCCAGCATTACGTCCTGGTGCTCTGGACTCACTTCATAACATCTCCCTCGTTCTGAGCACCTGGAACCTAACTTTATCACCAGCCATACCACAAAAAAGAAATAAAACTTTTTTCTTTTTTGGCCCAGTCCAGTGTCTAGTCTAGAATCCAGTCCTGTCTAGAATTCAGTGTGCAGAATCCAGTCCGGTGTTTAAAATCCAGTCCGGTGTTTAGAATCCAGTCCGGTGTTTAAAAAAAAAAAAGTCTTGTTTTGTCTAGTTTAAAAATTCAGTCTTGCCTTGTCTAGTCTTGCCTTGTCTAGTCTTGCCTTGTCTAGTCTTGCCTTGTCTTGTCTTGTCTAGTTTTAAATCCTCCTATGTCTACTATGCAAGCCCTGCAGGCATCTCTCTCAGCCCTGAACTCTGCTTTCAGTGCTTTGAGACCAGAGCAACTAGAAGTTTTGCAGCAATCCTTAAAGCAACTGCAAAACCTTCTGACTAAAATCTTGCTCATCTTGCCAGAAGTCGTTGAGAGTACATCTATCTCTAAAGAGACTCTTGTTCACAGTATGGTGACAAGAGAATCCTCTGGTTTAATTGAAGAGAAAAGGTTTAAAAGTTTTCTGCGGCCCAGGCTCTCAGAAGAGGAGCGTCTGCGTCGCAGAAACTTAAACTTATGCCTATATTGTGGGGGTTTAGGCCACTATCTGCAGACCTGTGAGTTGCGCAAGCCAAAGTGTGGTGACGAGTCTTGCCCTCTGGCCAAGTTGAGTCAGGATACAAGACCTACTCCTGTCTCTACTGTGGCAGAGGTACTTGTCACACAACCCACACTAAAAAGCTCTCTGTCCTATAATTGGGGTCCTTGGGCAAGGGAGCCCCATTATAGATTCAGGAATCAAAAGAGAATGTTTCTCTCCTCTCTTGAGGTTCCTGTTGAAGCAGAGTTGCAAGCCCCTGGAGTGGTGCCCGTTGCCCAGGGTCCTGGAGTGTTGCTCAGGGTCCTGGAGTGGTGCCCATTGCCCAGGGTCCTGGAGTGGTGCCCGTTGCCCAGGGTCCTGGAGTGGTGCCCGTTGACCAGGGTCCTGGAGTGGTGCCCGTTGCCCAGGGTCCTGGAGCGGTGCCCGATGCCCAGAGTACTGGAGCGGTGCCCGATGCCCAGAGTGCTGGAGCGGTGCCCAATACCCAGAGTGCTGGAACGGTACCCGATGCCCAGAGCGCTGGAGCGGTACCCGATGCTCTAGCTTATAGAGGGACATCAAATATTATAGCACAGGTTTCCATACCAGAAGGGGTCTCAGAAGCTGTTACTCCAGGTAGGGACTTGAAGAGCGCAACCCCAGAAAGGGAATCTAAAACCATAGTTCTAGAAGGGAACTCGAGAAGCAAAACCCCAGAAGGTATCTTTGAAGTAATATCCCCAAGTGGGGTCTCGAGAGACGCAGCCTCAAAGAAGGGTCTAGAGGTCGCTTCCCCAGGAAAGAACTTAAGAGGCATAGCATTTCTCTGACGTCCTAGTGGATGCTGGGACTTCCGTAAGGACCATGGGGAATAGCGGCTCCGCAGGAGACTGGGCACAAAAAGTAAAAGCTTTAGACTAGCTGGTGTGCACTGGCTCCTCCCCCTATGACCCTCCTCCAAGCCTCAGTTAGATTTTTGTGCCCGAACGAGAAGGGTGCATGCTAGGTGGCTCTCCTGAGCTGCTTAGAAGTAAAAGTTTAAATAGGTTTTTTATTTTCAGTGAGTCCTGCTGGCAACAGGCTCACTGCATCGTGGGACTAAGGGGAGAAGAAGCGAACTCACCTGCGTGCAGAGTGGATTGGGCTTCTTGGCTACTGGACATTAGCTCCAGAGGGACGATCACAGGTTCAGCCTGGATGGGTCCCGGAGCCGCGCCGCCGGCCCCCTTACAGAGCCAGAAGAGCGAAGAGGTCCGGAGAAATCGGCGGCAGAAGACGTTCCTGTCTTCAGATAAGGTAGCGCACAGCACTGCAGCTGTGCGCCATTGCTCTCAGCACACTTCACACTCCGGTCACTGAGGGTGCAGGGCGCTGGGAGGGAGCGCCCTGAGACGCAATAAAACATGTTTAAACCTTATGTGGCTAAAGAAATACATCACATATAGCTCCTGGGCTATATGGATGCATTTCACCCCTGCCAGTTTTCCTAAAAAAAAAAGCGGGAGAAAAGGCCGCCGTGAAGGGGGCGGAGCCTATCTCCTCAGCACACAAGCACCATTTTCCCTCACAGTTCCGCTGGAAGGATGGCTCCCAGACTCTCCCCTGCAGTCCTGCTACAGAATCAGGGTAAAACAAGAGAGGGGGGGCACTATTGGCAGCTAATATAAAACAGCAGCTATAAAGGGAGTAACACTTACATAAGGTTATCCCTGTATATATATATAGCGCTCTGGTGTGTGCTGGCAAACTCTCCCTCTGTCTCCCCAAAGGGCTCGTGGGGTCCTGTCCTCTTTCAGTGCATTCCCTGTGTGTGTGCTGGGTGTCGGTACGATTGTGTCGACATGTATGAGGAGGAAAATGATGTGGAAGCAGAGCAATTGCCTGTGTTAGTGATGTCACCCCCTAGGGAGTCGACACCTGACTGGATGGTCGTATTTAAAGAATTACGTGACAGTGTCAGCACTTTGCAAAAAACTGTTGACGACATGAGACAGCCGGCAAATCAATTAGTGCCTGTTCAGGCGTCTCAGACACCGTCGGGGGCGCTAAAACGCCCGTTACCTCAGATGGTCGACACAGACCCAGACACGGATACTGAATCCAGTGTCGACGGTGAGGAGACAAACGTAATGTCCAGTAGGGCCACACGTTACATGATCACGGCAATAAAGGAGGCATTGAATATTTCTGACACTACAAGTACCACAAAAAAGGGTATTATGTGGGGTGTGAAAAAACTACCAGTAGTTTTTCCTGAATCAGATGAATTAAATGAGGTGTGTGATAAAGCGTGGTTTTCCCCCGATAAAAAACTGCTGATTTCTAATAAATTATTGGCACTATACCCTTTCCCGCCAGAGGTTAGGGGGCGTTGGGAAACACCCCCTAGGGTAGATAAGGCGCTCACACGCTTATCAAAACAAGTGGCGTTACCGTCTCCCGATACGGCCGCCCTTAAGGAACCAGCTGATAGAAGGCTGGAAAATATCCTAAAAGGTATATACACACATACTGGTGTTATACTGCGACCAGCAATCGCCTCAGCCTGGATGTGCAGTGCTGGAGTGGCTTGGTCGGATTCCCTGACTGAAAATATTGATACCCTGGATAGGGACAGTATATTATTAACTATAGAGCATTTAAAGGATGCATTACTATATATGCGAGATGCACAGAGGGATATTTGCACCCTGGCATCTAGAGTGAGTGCGATGTCCATTTCTGCCAGAAGAGCGTTATGGACGCGACAGTGGTCAGGTGATGCGGATTCCAAACGACATATGGAAGTATTGCCGTATAAAGGGGAGGAGTTATGTGGGGTCGGTCTATCGGACCTGGTGGCCACAGCAACGGCTGGAAAATCCACCTTTTTACCCCAGGTCACCTCTCAGCAGAAAAAGACACCGTCTTTTCAAACTCAGTCCTTTCGTTCCCATAAGGGCAAGCGGGCAAAAGGCCACTCATTTCTGCCCCGGGGCAGAGGAAGGGGAAAAAGACTGCACCAGGCAGCCTCTTCCCAGGAGCAGAAGCCCTCCCCCGCTTCTGCCAAGTCTTCAGCATGACGCTGGGGCCTTACAAGCGGACTCAGGCACGGTGGGGGGCCGTCTCAAGAATTTCAGCGCGCAGTGGGCTCACTCGCAAGTGGACCCCTGGATCCTGCAGGTAGTATCACAGGGGTACAAATTGGAATTCGAGACGTCTCCCCCTCGCCGGTTCCTGAAGTCTGCTCTACCAACGTCTCCCTCCGACAGGGAGGCGGTAGTGGAAGCTATTCACAAGCTGTATTCCCAGCAGGTGATAATCAAGGTACCCCTCCTACAACAGGGAAAGGGGTATTATTCCAGGCTGTTTGTGGTACCGAAGCCGGACGGCTCGGTGAGACCAATTTTAAATCTAAAATCCTTGAACACTTACATAAAAAGGTTCAAATTCAAGATGGAGTCACTCAGAGCAGTGATAGCGAACCTGGAAGAAGGGGACTATATGGTGTCTCTGGACATCAAAGATGCTTATCTCCATGTCCCAATCTACCCTTCTCACCAAGGGTACCTCAGGTTTGTGGTACAAAACTGTCATTATCAGTTTCAGACGCTGCCGTTTGGATTGTCCACGGCACCACGGGTCTTTACCAAGGTAATGGCCGAAATGATGATTCTTCTTCGAAGAAAAGGCGTCTTAATTATCCCTTACTTGGACGATCTCCTGATAAGGGCAAGGTCCAGGGAACAGTTAGAGGTCGGAGTAGCACTATCTCAGGTAGTGCTACGTCAGCACGGGTGGATCCTAAATATCCCAAAATCGCAGCTGATTCCAACAACACGTCTACTGTTCCTGGGGATGATTCTGGACACAGTCCAGAAAAAGGTGTTTCTCCCGGAGGAGAAGGCCAGGGAGTTATCCGAGCTAGTCAGGAAACTCCTAAAACCAGGCCAAGTGTCAGTGCATCAATGCACGAGAGTCCTGGGAAAAATGGTGGCTTCTTACGAAGCGATTCCATTCGGAAGATTCCATGCAAGAACTTTTCAGTGGGATCTGCTGGACAAATGGTCCGGATCGCATCTTCAGATGCATCAGCGGATAACCCTATCTCCAAGGACAAGGGTGTCTCTCCTGTGGTGGTTACAGAGTGCTCATCTTCTAGAGGGCCGCAGATTCGGCATTCAGGATTGGATGCTGGTGACCACCGATGCCAGCCTGAGAGGCTGGGGAGCAGTCACACAGGGAAGAAATTTCCAGGGCTTGTGGTCAAGCATGGAAACGTCTCTTCACATAAATATCCTGGAACTAAGGGCCATTTACAATGCCCTAAGTCAAGCAAGGCCTCTGCTTCAGGGTCAGTCGGTATTGATCCAATCGGACAACATCACGGCAGTCGCCCACGTCAACAGACAGGGCGGCACAAGAAGCAGGAGGGCAATGGCAGAAGCTGCAAGGATTCTTCGCTGGGCGGAAAATCATGTGGTGGCACTGTCAGCAGTGTTCATTCCGGGAGTGGACAACTGGGAAGCAGACTTCCTCAGCAGACACGACCTCCACCCGGGGGAGTGGGGACTTCACCCAGAAGTCTTTCAAGTGATTTTAAACCGTTGGGAAAAACCAAAGGTGGACATGATGGCGTCCCGTCTCAACAAAAAACTGGACAGATATTGCGCCAGGTCAAGGGACCCTCAGGCAACAGCGGTGGACGCTCTGGTAACACCGTGGGTGTACCAGTCGGTGTATGTGTTCCCTCCTCTGCCTCTCATTCCAAAAGTACTGAGAATCATAAGAAGGAGAGGAGTGAAGACTATACTCGTGGCTCCGGATTGGCCAAGAAGAACTTGGTACCCGGAACTGCAAGAGATGCTCACGGAGGACCCGTGGCCTCTACCTCTAAGAAAGGACCTGCTCCAGCAGGGACCTTGTCTGTTCCAAGACTTACCGCGGCTGCGTTTGACGGCATGGCGGTTGAACGCCGGATCCTGATGGAAAAAGGCATTCCAGATGAAGTCATCCCTACCCTGATCAAAGCCAGGAAGGATGTAACTGCGAAACATTATCACCGCATTTGGCGAAAATATGTTTCCTGGTGTGAGGCTAAGAAGGCCCCCACAGAGGAATTTCAACTGGGTCGTTTCCTGCATTTCCTGCAAGCAGGACTGTCTATGGGCCTAAAATTAGGATCCATTAAGGTTCAAATTTCGGCCCTGTCGATCTTCTTCCAGAAAGAACTGGCTTCATTGCCTGAAGTTCAGACGTTTGTCAAGGGGGTACTGCATATACAACCTCCTTTTGTGCCACCAGTGGCACCTTGGGATCTCAATGTAGTTTTAGGGTTCCTAAAATCACATTGGTTTGAACCACTCACCACTGTGGAATTAAAATATCTCACATGGAAGGTGGTCATGCTGTTAGCTCTGGCGTCAGCCAGGCGTGTCTCAGAAATGGCGGCTTTGTCATATAAAAGCCCTTACCTAATTTTTCATTCAGACAGGGCAGAATTGAGGACTCGTCCTCAATTTCTCCCTAAGGTGGTTTCAGCGTTTCACATGAACCAACCTATTGTGGTGCCTGCGGCTACTAGGGACTTGGAGGACTCCAAGTTGTTGGACGTAGTCAGGGCCCTGAAAATATATGTTTCCAGGACGGCTGGAGTCAGAAAATCTGACTCGCTGTTTATCCTGTATGCACCCAACAAGCTGGGTGCTCCTGCTTCTAAGCAGACGATTGCTCGTTGGATTTGTAGTACAATTCAGCTTGCACATTCTGTGGCAGGACTGCCACAGCCAAAATCTGTTAAAGCCCATTCCACAAGAAAAGTGGGCTCATCTTGGGCGGCTGCCCGAGGGGTCTCGGCTTTACAACTTTGCCGAGCAGCTACTTGGTCAGGGGCAAACACGTTTGCAAAATTTTACAAATTCGATACCCTGGCTGAGGAGGACCTGGAGTTCTCTCATTCGGTGCTGCAGAGTCATCCGCACTCTCCCGCCCGTTTGGGAGCTTTGGTATAATCCCCATGGTCCTTACGGAAGTCCCAGCATCCACTAGGACGTCAGAGAAAATAAGAATTTACTTACCGATAATTCTATTTCTCATAGTCCGTAGTGGATGCTGGGCGCCCATCCCAAGTGCGGATTGTCTGCAATACTTGTATATAGTTATTGTTACAAAAAATCGGGTTGTTTATTGTTGTGAGCCATCTTTTCAGAGGCTCCTACGTTTATCATACTGTTAACTGGGTTCAGATCACAGGTTGTACAGTGTGATTGGTGTGGCTGGTATGAGTCTTACCCGGGATTCAAAATCCTTCCTTATTATGTACGCTCGTCCGGGCACAGTATCCTAACTGAGGCTTGGAGGAGGGTCATAGGGGGAGGAGCCAGTGCACACCAGCTAGTCTAAAGCTTTTACTTTTTGTGCCCAGTCTCCTGCGGAGCCGCTATTCCCCATGGTCCTTACGGAAGTCCCAGCATCCACTACGGACTATGAGAAATAGAATTATCGGTAAGTAAATTCTTATTTTATGGAGGTTCTGAAGGTTATAGCTTCAGCAAAAGTCCCGGAAGTCATAGTCCCGGGAGAAGTTTCGATAATTATCGACTCAGAGAGGGAGGCCAATGGCTCACTCCCAGTGAGGGAAGCCGATGGCTCGACCCAGTGAGGGAGGCCGATGTCTTGGTCCCAGTGGGGGAGGCCGATGGCTCGGTCCCAGTAAAAGAATCCGAGGTGCTGACCCCAGCGGGGTTCCCAGAGGCCACTGCCCCAGCGGGGTTCCCGGAGGCCACTGCCCCAGCGGGGTTCCCGGAGGCCACTGCCCCAGCGGGGTTCCCGAAGGCCACTGCCCCGGGTGGGGTTCAGAAAGTCACTGCCCCGGGTGGGGTTCAGAAAGTCACTGCCCCGTGTGGGGTTCAGAAAGTCACTGCCCCGTGTGGGGTTCAGAAAGTCACTGCCCCGGGTGGGGTTCAGAAAGTCACTGCCCCGGGTGGGGTTCAGAGAGTCTCAGCCTCGAGTAAGGTCAATAGTGACCAGGTCCAAGCAAAGCACTCCAGTCAGTCAGATGGGAAGGAACCAGATCCTGACTCTGTTGATATCTCAACATCCATAATCTTTGATGGGGACTTAGCCCAATTTCTGGCGCTTTACAAACACTATTACATTATTATGTTGTCTAGACCATTTCTGGGCATCACTTCAGAAAACCTTGTGCTCTATCTGATTTATTCTTTTAGAGGAGAGCCTTTTGAGTGGGCGACCAGCCTAATGAAAGCTGAAGATCCCATTCTTCAGGATCCCCCAGCATTCAGTGATGCAATTATTAAAAGATATGGTTCCAAAGAAATTGGTTCAGGTTCCTCTAAGTCACCCGTCTTGTCTGCTGAGAGTCCACCAAATACTGTAAACTCGGCACAAGAGTCTCAGAGACTGCTGGATGTGCTTTTCTGACTTCTTCTAATAGGAGTACTTTGCCTGAAAGTTCAGCTCCCAAGGGTAAGAAACCTATCTCTGATTTGAACGCAGCCTTGCTGGGTGGTACCATCAGTTCAGACAATGTTTGGGGAATTACCTTGGTCAGACCTAAAGAGCTTTGTAAAAAGAAGAAGAAAAAGAAATAATTTTTGACTCTTGCCTTGATAAAAAAAAAAAAGAAGAAGATTTTTTCCTTGTCTTGTGTCCAGTGGCCACCGTCAAGGGGAGGGCACTGTTACAAGCTGTTGTTACAGCTTGTTTCTGTTTTCTTGTCTGTTAGACCAGTGTGTCAGGTTTTTTTTTGTATCCCTTGTTTTGGATAGTCTGTATTTTGGGGTCCTTTGACCCCTCCTCAAGGGGGAGGGGGTACTGTTATGAGCCACGGCTGTGGCTCATTCCTGTTTTGCATGTTAGGTATTTTATGTTTATAAGTTGTCTTGCAGGCCAGGATTTCCCGTTGCTCTGTTTAAGAATACTCTTGTTTGTTGCCGGTGGTGAGTCTGTGTAATTGCAGCTTGTTCCCATGTGTTCAGCCTCACCTGGCTGCTAATTGCATCTTGTCAGTTTGGAGTCATGCAACAGGGCAGCTGCATCACATAATTAATTAGGCCTCTCTGTTATATGCTGGCTGAGTGCAATTCACAGACGCTGGTGATATTTCTAGGTTTCCAGTCTGCTTGAGTTCTGAGCTTGTTCCTGCCAGTTCCTGAGCTCCTGTGTAGCAGTGTTTGTCGAGCTGCTTCCTGTGTCGATTCCTGTGTCACTCCCTGTGTCGATTCCTGTGTCTGATCCCGTGTCCTGCCGTGAAGCGTTCCTGTCCAGAAGTCCTGTGGCTTTGCCTATGCCTGGTCGAGTTTCTGGCTTCTTGGTGTCCACCGGTCTGTCGATTGGGATTTTGCCTGTCCTCCAGTTCTGAGAGTCTGTGTCGGCAGCATTGGGGGTTCCTGTCCGTTTCCAGTATTCGTACCGGTTCCGTGAGTAGCGGCTCTGCCGCGTCCGTCGGCCTAGGCCGCTGTATTCCGTTATTATTTCTGTCACTGGTGTTTTGCAGAGGGTTCTGCTTATGCTGTCACCGCCGGTACACAAAAGTATTGTGTCGGCGTGTGGTCAGCATTTCCTTTGTTGTTCTTTTCCTTTGGCTGCAAGCCGCACATACTTTGGTTTTAGGTTTGTTAGTAGCCCCTGGCCTTGTTGTTTAGTTAGAGGGCCCCTTGTTATCACCCTGTCTCGGTTCACTCTTTGTCTCTCATTAAGACCTGAGGGGGCATCGAAGTTGGGCAGACATAATCTGCCCTTCAAACGCGGCTGCCAAGGGCTCAAGCAACCATAGTCTCGCAAGAGTGTACTGACAGCACGGGCGAGACAACGGAGATAGGGTGCCAGGGGCTATTCCCTTTCCATTCCCCTTTCCCAGCATTACATCCTGGTGCTCTGGACTCACTTCATAACATCTCCCTCGTTCTGAGCACCAGGAACCTAACATGGAGAGGCTTTGCGAGGCGCTGTCTGACAGCTCAGACGTGCAGCCAATCAGCAGAGTGCCAGGACGTTGCACTCGCTGATTGGCAGAAGGGACCTCGGTGACAGCAGTCACGTGGTGTCCCGGCATTCGGGGAAAGGGGTCCCATGTGAAAACATGGGACCCCTTTCAGTGCGTGGTCCGGGTAAATGCGGTTTGTTTTTTTTCCAAGTACGTGGATTTATATCTGGACACTGGATTGAGGTGAGTATAATTTGATTCACAGGTACCCCGGATCGTCGGATCAGGAGACGTGGCAGTCGGCGGGTCAACATAGGTAAGTATGTGTGTGTCGGCAGGTGTGTAATAAAGTTTTACTCTCAAGGTGTGTGTCTCCTGTTTTTATTTGGGTATTTTTTTTCCAGTAGTACTACAGGTACCAGCGGGCCCGTTTTTCTCCCGCATGCTGGTACTTGTGGTTCTCCAAGTACCAGCTTGCGGGGGAAGCTTGCTGGGACTTGTAGTACTACAGGAAAAAACAATATTCTTTACATTTTCTCAAGGCTATCAGCCTCCCATCCGCAGCCCTTGGATGGGGGGGACAGCCTCGGGCTTCACCCCTGGCCCTTGGGTGGTTGGGGGGGGGGGACCCCTTGATTGAAGGGGTCCCCACTCCCCCAGGGTACCCCGGCCAGGGGTGACTAGTTGGATATTTAATGCCACGGCCGCAGGGCACTGTATAAAAGTGACCCCCGGCTATGGCATTATCTGTCCAGCTAGTGGAGCCCGATGCTGGTGTAAAAAATATGGGGGACCCCTACTCTTTTTGTCCCCCGTATTTTTTGCACCAGCACCAGGCGCAGAGCCCGGTGCTGGTTTTAAAAATACGGGGGATCCCCTGTCCATTTTCCCCCCGGATTTTTAGAACCAGGACCGGCTCGAAGAGCCCGAGGCTGGTTATGCTTTGGAGGGGGGACCCCACGCCATTTTTTTTCGGGATTTTACCATTCCATCTAAAAAATAAATTAAAAAAAATGTTTTTTTAAAATATATAAATAATACTTGTGCCTCCCAAAAAGACAAACCAAGTACCTAATCCCTTCTAATATAAATAGATATGCTATTACCAATAAAAAAAAAACACCAAAAAAAACATGTTTTAAATTTTTTTTATTAGTTTCACCCACCAAAGTGTGGCGGATTGAAAATGACGAATTTACTGTCTAAAAGCACTGTTGTCGAATTTCCAAACTTCAATTGAATATACTTTTGTCGAATTGCCGCATTTGTACCATTGCAGAAAAGTCGAATTTGACAAAAGTCGAATTTGGAAAGTCCGTTTTTTTGACGGAAAGTACTGTATTGCATTGTCGAATTTTTTTTTTTTTTTGGCGAAAAAGTCCAGTTTTTCGTCAATTTGGGGAATTCGACCGCAATTGCATATGCCCCTATGTCTAGGGATCATGATATGGATGGTGTCATGGTTAGCATTACTGCCTCACAGCACTTAGGTTGTGGGTTTGATTACCCCCATGGCCAGTGTCGGACTGGGACATGAAGGGCCCACCAGAGGAATGCAGTTATAGGGGCCCATACTGAGGGGTGTGGCCAGCCTACAAAGGGGGTGTGGCCAGCCTCCACAGAGGCTTGAAATACACAATAGTTTAGTGCGGTGTAATGCAACATATCTACCATGTATAATACAAGTGCATAGTCTGGAACCTGATCCCTAGAGGAAGGAGTTGGCACTCAGGCAGTGGGGCCTACCGGTGGTTTCCCTGGTACCCCAGTGGGCCAGTCCAACCCTGCCCATGGCCCTAACTGTGTGTAGTTTGTATATTTTCTCCATGTGTGGGTTTCCTCCGGGTACTCCGGTTTCCTCCCACACTCCAAAAATATACCATTAGGTTAACTGGCTCTCAACGAAAAAAAGAACCTTAGTGTTTAAGTGTGTTTGTGTGTACATGGGCAGACTAGATGGGCCAAGTGGTTCTTATCTTCCGTCAATTCCATGTTTCTATGATGAGATACAGATGTGTCCTCACACAACTAGCCTCAATACTCCACGTGATACGAGACGCCTGCTGCGAGTGAGCCGCCAGGTTTCCCGTGAGACTCTGCTAGCGCTGGGCAACTTTTTCGTATCTTTTTACCCTAAATTGGATCTTGATTGCAGTACATTTGTATAGTCTGTATATGCAGCACAAGAGAACTTGTGGAAAAAAACTTATATACAAGTGTAGCAAATCAGATTAATCAGCGCAGTCTCCTGTGCAACCTTGTGACATCACATTGCGACTAAGAAGCATTTTGGGGTAAAAGGACATTAAAAAGACACCCTGTGCTAGCAGAGTTGAGCGGGACCTGGTATGCTGAGAAGGGCTATTTGGTGCGACTGCAGCAGTAATGTATGAGGGCACATCTGCAGCAGCGGATGTGGAGCACTTGTGTTAAACTGAGCTAAAATCCTCCATCGCCTCTGAGTTATCAAAGGGCAGCTCTGTTCTGTTTTGAGCAATGCTGCGTCATATGTAATACCTACATATTAGATATGGCCAGACTACGACAAACGTGGAACACTAGGGTTCTAAGTTATTTTGTTTTGATATTCTCTTTCCTGCTATGATGTTACAGTGTCACTGTATTGCTGTCCATCTGTTACATTTGATCCATTATTTTTTTATATTGTTACATTGACAAATTTTATGTCAGTTGTTTCATTTTTATTTTTATTTTTTGCGGCAGAAGTGTTATTAGTTGCCATTTTTAGTAAAGTGTACGTTATTTTAGCTATATATGTTTTAGGGTGATACAGCGTACATTGCGATGGTTGAGTCTGTAAATTGATCTTCTCTTCAGGAAAACAAAAAAGACTGCTAGCCAGGTCCCCCAATCTAACTGGTAACTAGCAAAACCTCTGCTAAGCCTTTAAGAGTGATAAAGTGGAGAAAGATAAAGTACCATCCAATCCGCTCCTAACTGCCATGTTACAGGCTGTGCTACAATTTTGTTTTCTAGCGCTATAAATGTATAAATATTAATGTGTAATGTCAGGCAAGTAATTGAGAGGTTGCTATATCATTTGTTTCCACAAAGGGGCACTGTACCATGAAAAGCTATGGCTAATATGTCATTCTACACTGGACAAATAAACAGCATGGCAGCCTCTATTCATACCAATAAATAGACTGTGCAACCTGGGGCAGCCGCGGTGTATTAGTGGCACTCTGCTCAACTTTTGTCACTATTTTGTGTTTAAATAATTTCTATTAATTAATTTGATAAAGATGAGATCTTTAGGATTATGGAGTTGTAAATTAATCTGGTGCTGGGGAAGGGGTGAAAATAATAATAATTCCTCGACTTCCACTCAATTGAATATTCAGAAGCGGTAAAAGGTTTCTTTACAATTACATAATACCATGTATTTTATTGAACAGTTATTGAAAAATCCAGTTGAAAAATAACATAATATCCGGTATTTTTCTTGCCGATAATGGGGGTCATTCCGAGTTGATAGCTCGCTAGCTAGTTTTAGCAGCCGTGCAAACGCTATGCCGCCGCCCACTGGGGAGTGCATTTTAGCTTAGCAGAAGTACGAGCGCTTGTGCAGCCAAGATCTGCAAAAACAGTTTGTGCAGTTTCTGAGTAGCTCTGAACCTACAAAGTGCTTGCGATCACTTCAGCCTTTTCGTGTCCGGATTTGACGTCATACACCCGCCTAGCGAACGCCCAGCCACGTCTGCGTTTTTTCAGACACGCCTGCGTTTTTGCAGACCCTCCCTGAAAACGGTCAGTTGACACCCAGAAATGCCCCCTTCCTGTCAATCTTCTTGCGGCCGACAGTGCGACTGAAAACTTCGCTAGAACCTGTGCACAACCACAACGTGCTTTGTACCCGTACGTTGCACGTGCGCATTGCGGCCCATATGCATGCGCATAAATGCCGCTTTTTCACCTGATCACTGCGCTGCGAACAACGGCAGCTAGCGATCAACTCGGAATGACCCCTGTCTTACGTTGTTTTATGTTTCACTGGAAATGCACCAAATCCATCCAAGACGTCTAGCCTAGATTAATGGGACACAGCAAGGAAACAAGGGCGTACAGACTGCAAAATACAGCATCAAAATCCTTCTTATTTTCTGCTGACAGGATGCCAAAAGAATAACAAATGTTCAGACATTAATTTGTGGGATAAATGTGTGTCCAGAAATGAAACATGCCACCCAGGAGCTGATTGGCAGGCACTTTATCTCTCTCCACTTCGTCACTCTCCAAGGATTAATACATCTCCCCCAGGGAGAGGTGTCTCTCTATGCAAAGAGGCATCAATTCAAGTGATGGGGAGTGGGGGAAAGCATGACCAGGGCAGGAATGTGTAACGCAAAGAGATAGCTGGGCCCTGCCAGAAATCACACAGCCGCCTTGTAAGGGACACAATCCAGTCCCCAAATGGTGAGACAGATAACATGCACAAACAAACCATAAATACCTCTCTGCAGACAAAGGATGAAGGGCAACTTCAGGACGGCCTTTGTGCACTGACCCTCATTATAAAGGTAATATTTTATTATCATTCCCCCTCACAGTGACACATTTACACTAACCTTATGAAAAGGTCGCTCATGTACTGACGGCTCACGAGGAACTTAGTATGTAATGCCAGAAATGTATGTCCAGATTCCAAAGATTTCATTTATTCCTCACAATGGGTTAATAATTGTTTCTTGACTAATTAATTTTCAGTGTTACTCTATACCACATGTATTTCATATTAATTTCACATTCCAAAGGACCAATCTGCAGCACAGATTTTTTTTTACCCTTTTCAAACGGGATCCGGTCTGAAGATCGACAGTGTCTAGGTCGACAATGTTTAGGTCGACCACTATAGGTCGACAGTCACTAGGTCGACATGGATGGAAGGTCGACAGGGTTTCTAGGTCGACATGTGCTAGGTCGACAGGTCTAAAGGTCGGCATGAGTTTTTCACATTTTTTTCCTTTTTTTTTTTTTTTTTTCATACTTAACGATCCACGTGGACTACGATTGGAATGGTAAAGTGTGCCGAGCGAAGCGGTAGCGGAGCGAAGGCACCATGCCCGAAGCATGGCGAGCGAAGCGAGCCATGCGAGGGGACGCGGTGCACTAATTTGGGATCCCGGTCACTCTACGAAGAAAACGACACCCCCCAAAAAAAAATCCTCATGTCGACCTTTAGACCTGTCGACCTAGCACATGTCGACCTAGAAACCCTGTCGACCTTCCATCCATGTCGACCTAGTGACTGTCGACCTATAGTGGTCGACCTAAACATTGTCGACCTAGACACTGTCGATTTGATGAACCACACCCTTTTCAAACGTCCCCTCAGCAGAGTTACAGCCGTCACTGTGTTTTATTGCATCACCCTATAATGGAGTGGCAATCTTCGTCATTTTATTATAAAGAGTAATCAATATGAGTCAGGTTGTCTTTTCAGGCATGCCGTAGTCAGGTGTCTACACCTAATGTCATTATTTTATGAGCTCTCTAATGTCTGTGTGTTTCACTTTTTAATTACTGATGCCTTAAACAAAATATATGTCAACGCCTGCTGTGTAGTAGAGAGGAGGGTGATGAGTGTTTGGGGTTTTTATGAGCTTGGGCCCTCATTCCGAGTTGTTCGCTCGCAAGGCGAATGTAGCAGAGTTACACACGCTAAGCCGCCGCCTACTGGGAGTGAATCTTAGCTTCTTAAAATTGCGACCGACGTACGCGCAATATTGCGATTACAAACGAGATAGCAGTTTCTGAGTAGCTTCAGACTTACTCTGCCTGTGCGATCAGTTCAGTGCTTGTCGTTCCTGGTTGACATCACAAACACACCCAGCGTTCGCCCAGGCACTCCCACCGTTTCTCCGGCCACTCCTGCAAAACGCAAACGGTAGCGATTTCAGCCACACGCCCCTGAAACGCCGTGTTTCCGCCCAGTAACACCCATTTCCTGTCAATCACATTACGATCGCCGGAGCGAGGAAAAAGCCGTGAGTAAAAATACTTTCATCATAGTAAAGTTACTTGGCGCAGTCGCAGTGCGAACATTGCGCATGCGTACTAAGCGGATTTTCACTGCGATGCGATGAAAAATACCGAGCGAACAACTCGGAATGAGGGCCTTGATCTCTCATAATTGACAACATTTGTAAACAAATTCCAGGGACACCTTGCTTTTGAGAAGTCATGTAAGCAAAATGCGCTGCTAAATACACCTCTTACTTTCTGGACTTACTGTACGGCAGATTTTGTTTTATTTTGATACTGTACTCATCTCCGTTAAATATTCATGTTTAAATTCCAGAGACATCATATAGGGCTTATGGGGTAATTCTGACCCGTTCGCACGCAGCGGTTTGTTGCTGCGGTGCGAACGGGTCTGGAATGCGCATGCACGGCGGTTGCACTGTGCACGCGCGTCGTTGCCCGTCGACCGTTACGTCGCGTCCTACGAAGAAAGCGGTCGCAGAGTCGACCGCAAGAAGATTGACAGAAAGAAGGCGTTCCTGGGCAGATCCGGACCGTTGGCTGCCGTTTTCGTGGCGTGTCCAGGAGAACGGAGAGCGGATGTCTGCCGGCAAAGCCGCTCCAGCATCGCAGAGATCGTCGCACAGGGTAAGTTTCTGCTTGAATTTTTTTTAGCTTAGCAGGGCTGCACAAGCGATCGCAGCCCTGCTAAGCTAAAATACACTCCCCCATAGGCGTGTACTAGTTGATCGCAGCAGCAGCAAAAAGTTGCTGGCTGCGATCAACTCGAAATGACCACCTTAATTCAGTGAGGATTTCAAATTCTGCTAATTAGGCCGCCCAGCACGCTATTCAAAACCACCCCCCCACCTCCCCCCCCATATCAAGCAGAAATTGTGATCGCATCACAATTTCTGCTTCATCGCAGAAATTAAGGATGCCTCTTGCCGGAGCACCAACATGTTCCCGATGCCACGCCCCGTTTACAGGCCACGCCCCCACAATGCTCCATCTCCACCTAGGAAACAGAGCGTTGCCGCCCCGCCGCGAATGCCTCTGCCTGATTGACAGGCAAAGGCGTTCGCAATTTCTGCGGAGCACCTGCAGAAAGTGTGGGCGCATGTGCAGCATGGGCGCTGTACATGTGCCCATCGGGTGAACGCAATAATTCTGATTGGATCGCGATTTGCGATCCAACCTGAATTAGCCCCATAGTGAGAATTGTGTTTATACTTTATACTGCATTTGCAGAACAAGGGTGCCCACACAGGGTGTGATGTGTCCTACCACACATCGCTAGCGACAGGACCCGGCGGATTCCTGGCATCGGCAAGTGCACACCCACTTGCTGATGACAGCAGCGACAAGCAATCTTTCTGCATGTTGAAGAGATATGAGGAAGCGACAAAAACCCACGGGTGCACGCATCGCCATCAACACGGCACTTTTTAAACAATGTGTTGTTCTGATCGGTCGGAAACGCCAACGTTGTTTAAAATATTGTGCCGTGTTTGGGCACCTTTATATAGTTTCTGAGTGTTAGTACTCTGTTGAATAAACTGACCTTTGTAAATAATAAAAATAATAGCCCATTTGTGTGTACTATGGGGGTCATTCCGAGTTGTTCGCTCGCTAGCTGCTTTTAGCAGCTTTGCACACGCTAAGCCGCCGCCTACTGGGAGTGAATCTTAGCTTATCAAAATTGCGAACGAAAGATTAGCAGAATTGCGAATAGACACTTCTTAGCAGTTTCTGAGTAGCTCCAGACTTACTCGGCATCTGCGATCAGTTCAGTCAGTTTCGTTCCTGGTTTGACGTCACAAACACACCCAGCGTTCGCCCAGACACTCCTCCGTTTCTTCAGACACTCCCGCGTTTTTCCCAGAAACGGTAGCGTTTTTTCACACACTCCTATAAAACGTCCAGTTTCCGCCCAGAAACACCCACTTCCTGTCAATCACATTCCGATCACCAGAACGAAGAAAAAACCTTGTAATGCCGTGAGTAAAATTCCTAACTGCATAGCAAATTTACTTGGCGCAGTCGCACTGCGGACATTGCGCATGCGCATTAGCGACTAATCGCTCCGTTGCGAGAAAAAAATACCGAGCGAACAACTCGGAATGACCCCCTATATCTGTATTACTACTAAATACAAAAAGAATAGCGTTCTGAAAATTAATGCATTCCTTTCTCACTTTATGCTTGTTGACTGAACTAGAGGGTCAAAGTGTAAAGCGAATGAGCAAGTGTGTGTTTGTTATGGCAGGCTAGGCTAGAACGAATGGTAAAGCGTTTACAAACACACTTTCCTCTTTTACTAGTCTGCATCCATAGGGAATCCCAGTGCGTTTTTTCCCTGTCTGTATTCTAATGAGGGGGCTGAGCTAGGCGAGCTGGGAGGGCTTCCACTCTGGAATCTCAGTATGGGTTGTGTGTCAGGCTGTGTTTAAATGAACAAATACCTCGCTGTGCCATAGAAAAGGACTACACAGAGCAGATATCCTAGCGAGGTATCCTATTACAACCTTTTGGGATCTGTAAACCTACCCATCAGAAGGATAAAGTAAGTGCTTTGACTTGCAGTTGTATCTGGGTTTGGAGGGATAAAGTTTGTTTCCTTACTGAGAACTGTTCCTGAGTCAGAATTGTGTTGTAGAAACTGGTTGTTCTTTCCATTACCAAGTTAACGTAGGAAATGGTTTTACAGTTTGTTCACTGCTGCCTTGTACGGGTTACAAAAACATGTGGCATCTATTGTACAGATCTGTGTTTACAGATCACTCATTGCTGTGTTATATGCTGCATGTGCTTGTATTTCAGTGGAATTGAAACGTATGCCTTAGCTCTTGGCAATGCAGTTAATGTTATAGATATGCGTTATGGAAAGAGTCAAAGTTTTGCATTACGGTACTCAAGTCTGTATTTTCCATTAGTGTATGAAAATGACTAAGCTGTATATTTGCTCGCTGCAAATGAGTGTGTCCTGCAAGGATCAGTCAGATCTGTAGTCCATCTGTCTACAGTTGGTCTAATTGACGTGTTATAGAACTCTGAAGTCCCTAAGTGGATTGCCGAAACGAAATAGCAGCACAATCATTAAGTACATATAACAGAGACCTATTGTGATTGGGTTTTGTATTACAATAAAATGTGCTTTATACAGTATATTGCACCCCTCCCTGTTTGCTGTACGGAGCCATCTCCTAACTTTATTCATTCCCACTTTTGTACAATTGAGACCAGTGCTTTCACCGACTCTGAAGTCTGAGCCATGCAGCATTTGCTACACTCAGCAAATAGGCCAAATCCCTCTGGTCCACTGGACATTTGCCTGTAAGCTATAAAATGACATTTTGCAGTTATTGTAGTCCTCTTCATTGGCCTTTTTGTTTTCTTGCTATTCTAAACACGCACCTAGGGTGGCATGAGCCCTGCAGCCATACGTACACCTATCAGTGAGGCTCTGAAAGTTAATTATTAGCAGTCGGTCAGGTATTCACTTTTTCTGTTGTCAAGAAAGAAAAAAAAACATTCAGAACAGTGTACCTTTTGTTTATAGGTGACACTTAACACTCAGTGTGACAGCAATCATTAAATGATGTTTATTGGAAAATATAAAAAAAAGTATTTGTAATACCTGTAGTTTAAAACTTTGGAACAGAAATATCTCACTGAGTATTATTTTGGATTGTATCCGTTGGGCATTGAGGCTTACTTGATTTTCGTAACAAATGTTCCCAAGTTTAGAATCTTTCCCATAAAAAGCTGTGCAGATCGCAGAACCTTATTAGGCTGAGAGCTGGGAATGTGCTGCTGTAACCCTAGAACATGTTTAAATGAATGACGTGTTGGTGATTACATCTCTAGAACTAGACATAGTATTATAGCATGGGATGCTGTGCTATTCATATTAGGCAGGATTTTACATAACTCATAAACCAAAGAGCACAGAGTTTTATACGTACATGAAGATAAGCACAAAGGAACTTATGCGGATTTACAAAGTGAATAGAGTTATGGGCCTGATTTGGAATTGTACTTGATGGTTTATATACATATCCGATGGTTTGGGGTCTGTGCATGTGCAGAACGCGTTGTGCGTGATCGCTCGCAGTCCTCCCTTAGCCGCAGCATGATTGACATACTGCAGTGTTTGAGGGGGACAGAGCATGGGACTGTTCTGCAAATCATGGGCGTGTTGGGGCAACACAGACTTTCTGGACCTGGCATAGGAGGTCTGACGGCCAGTCTGTGTAAGCTACGGCCTTACACAGATTGGTCAAGGGCTGCAACCATCGCGACCGGTGATGTGATGCTGTATCCTCAGAAGAAACACTCGGATTGCAGAAGCCCTCCTGTTGCACGTGAATTTTAGTTGTACTGTATTGCACAGCCGCTTCCTTGCGGCTGTGCAATACTGACCACATCATAATTCAGCCCTATTTTACTTAACAGGATAGTGCAGGAAAAAATGTGTAGGGTATTTTACCATATTCCGCCTCTTCCATATTCCGCGTAGAAGCGATGAAATTGTGCGTGATACGGCATCATACGTTTTTGCGTGTGCTCATTTCCAGACCACATGCAGGCCAAGTTCATTGAAATTATGTTCTCTTAACGAGTGATACAATTTTTGAGTACTCAAGTGTGCTGGAAGTAAAGATGGAATCTTATTTGCAGTTGTCTTTTCTCACAATGGGGGTCATTCCAACCCGATCGTTCGCAGAGGCGGTCGCTGGGCGGGAGGGGGCTGGACGGTGGCGTTAAGCCGCCGTTTAGGGGGCGCAGTCCGGCCAACGCAGGCATGGCTGGACCGTTGGGGTGGCGGTCCGCGGCGGCTGCGTGACGTAACACGCAAAAGCTGCGCTGGGCGGGAGCTACTCTTGAAGTGCAAAGGCATCGCTGTGAGTGGGGGGGGGGGGGGGCACAGACATGCGGGGCAGACTAGTCCTGTGCTGGGCGTCCCCCCGCATGTCAGTGTGCATGATCGTAGCTGTGCTAAATTTAGCACAGCTACGATCAACTCGGAATGACCCCCCATGTTCCTGTGCTATTGAGCGCTTTATAAGGCTTTTGTACATTTAACTTGCACAGAAGTGTGGTATAGAGTCTGTATAAAGCTGTGCTGATAAACATACAGATGTTAACTGTGAGCAGCAAGCGAACACTATTTCACCAGATCATGCTGCAAAATTACTAGGCCCTCGTCTTACGCCATGTTACTGCATGGTCTAATTACATTTTATGACATTTTATGACACAAGCCCTAGAACAAGTCAGTGTCTGGTAATCAGTAAATTGTACAGCCTCATTAATGCATTCTACAGTGGTAAGAAAACATATTATTTCTGTTTAGGAAAGTCACAGTTTAGGGCATCACACGTGTCCTCATACATCTGGCCACAATGCGCCACGTGGCGCGAGACACCTGGCATGAACCGAAAAGTCTCTGTGCGACTTGGATTGCCCTAGCATCTTTTTTTTATTATGTTTCACCCTAAAATGCATCTTATTTGCAAACAGATGCGACAAGCCGCTTCATGAATCAGAATCAGAATCAGCTTTATTGGCCCTGTATACTTGCGTATACTAGGAATTTGTCTTTGGTTTGCTATACAACAGCCAAGTAGGTAACAGATAAGCAGGTGGGGGGCAAGTAAAGTCACACAGATAGGTATACCGTTCGGACACAAGTTAGTTACATGTACGTCTAGTCAGTCAATGTTCAGGAGTTCAGCAGGCGGACCGCTTGGGGAAATAAACTTTTGAGGCTTCTGGTGGACCTGGCGGGGATGGCCCTGTAACGCCTGCCTGAAGGAAGCAAGTTAAACATGCTGTTGCCGGGGTGTAGCTGGTCTTTTACTATCTTCGTTGCCCACTTTTTAGCTCTGGACAGGTACAGGTCCTGGACTGAGGGAAGGTCGGCCCCGATGATCTTCTCTGCGGTTCTGACCACCTTTTGGAGCCTGCATCTGTCCCTCATGCTGGCGGAGCTGTACCATACCAGTATCGAGGAGCACAGTACCGACTCCACAATCGTAGAAGAGGAGCAGAAGCTTCCGTGGGATGTTGAACTTCCTTAGTTGCCTGAGGAAGAACAACCTCTGCTGCGCTTTCCCAACAGTGGTGTCAGCGTTGGACCCCCATTTAAGGTCCCGGGAGATTGTGGTTCCTAGAAAATTGAAGGAGTCCACTAGCGATACCACACTGTCAGCAAACGTTAGCGGAGGTGCACTAGATGACTTCTTCCTGAAATCCATTATCATCTCGACAGTTTTGAGGGGGTTGAGCTTAAGGTTGTTGTGGATGCACCAGTGGGCCAACCGGTCTACTTCCCGTCTATAGGCCGATTCGGCCCCGTCCTTGATGAGGCCGATGATGGTGGTGTCATCGGCGAATTTGATGACCTTTACTGATTGCGCCTATGAGGTGCAGTCATTTGTGTACAGGGAGAAGAGCAGGGGTGAGAGGACACAGCCCTAAGGGGCCCCTGTACTAATGGACCACGCTTGAGAGGTGAATTCCCCCGCTTTCACCACCTGTGTCCTATCTGTCAGGAAGTCTACTATCCAGGAACAGGTAGCTTCTGGGACCCCTAGGCGAAGTAATTTGGGGTGGAGGATACTGGGGACGATTGTATTGAAGGCCGAGCTGAAATCGACAAACAGGACCCTCGCATAGGTACTGGGAATGTGTAGGTGCTGTAGAGTGTAGTGCAGGCCCAGGTTGACTGCATCCTCGACACCGATTCGATCGATAGGCGAACTGCAGGGGGTCCAGGTGGGGGCCAGTTACAGTTTTCAGGTGATTTACTGATTAATTTGCTACGTGACACTTATTTGTGTTTGTCTGAGTCTGTGTATGGCGCACAACAGACAATGAAAAAAAGCTGTGGTTGCTGCATCGTTGGAAAAAGCAAAAAAACGCACTCAGCATTAGTTCAGTCACACGGTACCTGGCGCGACTGCAGCAATAGTATGTAAAGGTGTGTACACACACACTAGACGATATGCTCTGTGAGTGATATGATTGAACGATTTCCCTTGAACTTCTCAGAGTCCCGTACAAACGATATTAAGCGTACACACTGAACGACCGACGATATACAGGAGTTATCCGATACTAGGGTTTTTCAGCTATTGAGTAGGAATTTAATGGGGGTCGTTGATTGTTCGCAGCGTACACACTGAACGATATGCACCGCTTTGTCAACATCAAAATTGAGCTGCATGCACAGACATCGGAATATCTCATTAATGACCTGCGGGAGTGCGCATCGTTCATCACTCGTAGCGTACACACTGGGCGATATCACAAGCGATATCGCTCAGAGGATGAAAATGAGCAATGTCATTTGAAATATCGCCTAATGTGTATGCACCTCAAGTACACGTATACATGTGCATGGCTTGGTATCCGCTTGCAGGGTCAGTGTAACCATAATATTTTGCAATAAGAGGCCTTTATGACCATTGCACTCCTATTTCAGGCATTCAGTCTATTCTTGCGTTTCCTGGTAAGCAGAAAGATAAATAGTGACAGACCCAAAAAGGATTACTGAATACATTGTATGTTGTGCTTTTCATACTGGTGTAATGTTGATCTTTCTTGAAGTACTTATATATAACTACCCTCCTGCCTGCTGACCTGCCTTGCCTCATAATCTACAGCCTCGCACTCCCTGTCCGTGACCACAATTATCCTGGTTATCTTAATGGTGTAACATCTGGCATGTAGAGTAATAGGGAGTTAACAAGATTTACATAGCATGAATGGCAGCTGAACACGTATGTCAGGTCTTCTGGTAATGTAATTTCTTCTAGGGGGATTTTATTAAATCCATCTTTTACATGTTTGTGTTTCCTTCCCATCACAAGATTGTCATATGCCTGGGATTTTTCATACAGTCAACAGTAGTTCAATACATTTAGCAATTTATGCAAGAGCAGCTTTCAATTAAAGTGACGTCCGTTATAAAGAAAAAAGCCAAGATTTGTTTTCACCCAGCAGATAGCATATTTAAGCTTGCAGTTGTAAGATTTATTTAAAGGAAGACTTTTACTTATTTCCTTGGCTAGCTGCTGGTTGTGTTTGCTTCATCCAATTCAGTGCAATGTCCGTTTGTAACTGGGATGGATTTGATGATTGCCCATGGCCTAGTAGGAGGAGGATATTTTTTCAAATAAATAATTAACAGCATTGTTTGGGGTAGACTGAAGCAAGGAGTTATTTCAGTGATTTTCAAGCTTTTTCCACACACTGATCAAGGTTTTAGAATTGCCAAGGCACATTATTGTCTCCTACAGGAAAGAAAACACACACATTGTTACCCACAGGAAAAAAAATACACACATTGTTCCACATAGGGAAAATATAACACCCATTGGCCCCTACAGAAAAAAAAAAAGACATCGGCCCCCACATAAAAATAAAATAAAATGCACATTAATTATTGCCCCAGTTACCCCACCAATGACTTACCTGGCCTGTCAGTAGCAGAGAAGAGAGAGAATGATTTATTATTTATTTATTTATTTATTAACAGTTCCTTATATGGCGTAGCAAATTCCGTTGCGCTTTACAACTGGACACAATTAGAAGACAAAACTGGGTAAAAACAAACAGTCATAGAGGGAGGAGGGCCCTGCTCGTAAGCTTACAATCTATGGGGAAATAGGCATTGATACACAAGGATAGGTGCTATCGCATAGTTGTTCACCAGATTGTAAAGGCTCTTGGTGGGCTGCATGATATCAGTGAAGAAAGAAAATAAGTGGGGGATGTGTGGACTATACTGTGAGGATATAATTGGATAGGAGAGCTATGAAGGTAATGTGAGCGGTTCTGGAATTTGATAAGCTTGTCTGAATAGGTGAGTTTTCAGGGAACGCTTGAAGGTTTGAAGACTAGAGGAGAGTCTTATTGTACGTGGTAGGGCATTCCACAGAGTGGGTGCAGCCCGAAGAAAGTCCTGTAATCGTGCATGGGAACAAGTAATGAGTGTGGATGAGAGACGTAGATCTTGTGAAGAGCGAAGGGGCCGGGTTGGGAGATATTTTGAGATAAGTGAAGAGATGTATGTTGGTGTAGTAGGGTTAATAGCCTTGTGTGTAAGTAACAGTATTTTATATTGAATACGTCAGAATACCGGTAGCCAGTGGAGGGACTGACAAAGTGGGTCTGTAGACGATGAAAGTCTAACGAGGAATATTAGCTTCGCAGCTGCATTCAGAATGGATTGTAATGGTGAGAGTCTCCTCTTAGTAAGACCAGTAAGAAGACTATTGCAATAATCAATGCGGGAGACAATGAGAGCATGGATTAGAGTTTTAGCAGTGTCTTGTGTAAGGTATGGTCGTATTTTGGATATGTTTCTTAGATGCATGTAACATGATTTTGAGACAGATTGAATGTGGGGAGCAAAGGTCAGTTCTGAGTCAAGTATGACACCTAGGCAGCGAGCTTGTGGTGTAAGGCTGATTGTAGAGTTCTCAACAGTGATAGAAATATCAGGTTGGTAACTGCTATTGGCCGGTGGAAATATAATTAACTCTGTTTTGGAAATATTAAGTTTGAGGTGGTGAGATGACATCCAAGATGAAATGGCAGAGAGGCATTCAGTGACACGGCCCAATACAGATAGAGACAAATCAGGGGAGAATAGGTAGATTTGAGTATCATCTGCGTACAGATGATACTGAAATTCAAAAGAGCTGATTAGTTTCCCAAGAGATGAGGTATAGATTGGGAGAAGCAGAGGACCTAAGATTGAGCCCTGCGGTACTCCAACTGAAAGAGGTAGCGAAAAGGAGGTGGATTCAGAGAAACGGACACTGAAGCTCCCAGAGAGAAGCTCCCAGTCTCTCCCTGTCCTTCAGTTGCAGGCGTCACTGGCAATTAGCGGTGGCTGCAGCCTCAGTCATTGCAGAGAGATATCAGTGAGCACTGTGCAGGTGGCATCATGACCTATGATGTCACACTACCGCAGCTCCATAGGTCACGGCCTGGGACGCGTCTCGGTTGTCCGAAATAACCCAGTGCTGCCCATGCCCAACGTTTCGAACTGGCAGTAGCTTCACACTGGCGGGCAAGACTGCTTCTCCGCTGCACACCTGAGGACCTCTCTGTGCACACTAGTGTGTCGCTGCATGGTGGTTGAAAAACGCTGCATTATTGGATGTTATTGGATGTGAAGTGTTCATGTGCTGCTGATGTCAATACCATGGTGCCCACTTCGGCTAAGAACACCCATTGCTTGTCTTTCCCAGACAATTGCGTTCAATGAGGAAATTCACCTGGGGGAAATCCAGGCTTGTGCATCTTTTAATAAATGTTGCAACAGAAGGCCCAAAGGGCAACAATGGGCCTAATTCAGACCTGATTGCTGCTGTGCATTTTCGCACAGCAGCCGATCAGGTCTGAACTGCGCATGCACCAGCGCTGCAGTGCGGTGGCGCATGCCAGACAGCTGACGGCCATCTCAGCCCTGCAATCGCCTCTGCCTCATTTACAGGCAGAGGCGTTCGCTGGGCGGGAGGGGGCAGGCCAGCGGCATTTGGCCGCCATTTTAGGGGCGCGGGCCACGGCGGATGCGTGATGTCAAGTAGCTCCCTGCCTGCGCACAGGAGCTGAGCTGGTAGGGAGCTACTCTTCAAGTACAAAAGCATTGCCGCTATGTGATGCTTTTGTACTTGTGTGGCAGGGTAGGACCTGACATGCTAGCCCTGTGCTGGGCGTCCCCTCATGGCAGAGAAGCTGATCATAGATGTGCTAAATTTAGCACATCTACGATCAGGTCTGAATTAGGCCCATTGTTTCTTTGTGTTATGCGTGGGTACAAGGTAACTTGGTATTGGTCTGGGAAAATGAAATATTGTTATTACAGCTCTTTCGTGTCATAAATCATAATAGCTGATCAGGTAACTTGGCCACAAATTTATCTTTTTGTGTTTTAAAGTGGAATTAAACTCCAAGAAGATGAAAACACTTTATAAAAACTCAATGCAAGAGGCATTTATTCATACATATGAGAAGTGTTTTGTACTTTACACTGACTTGCAAGAGTTCTATAGACTTTACTGACCAGGAGCTGCAATGATGATATCATTCAAAGTGGGATTAGTGTGCTGCCTCTGCTTGGGCATGAAGAAAACAGCAACCAAAACGCTTTGTTTTAATTGTCATTGGGCCTTTTTTTTTTATAAGCAAACACATAAAGAGAACTAAAAATTAGACTCAGTGAAGGAAAATCTTGTGTGACCTTTCACAGAAATATGGCAATGTGTAACAAATTAAAGGGGAAACAAATTCACACATACATGGGTTATAATCTTTATTAGCATATGCAGAGATTATTTCTCATTTGGTGTTAACTCTCTGCTATCATTTAACTCATTCTGCTATACCAGAAACATCATGGTACGAATACATGATATTGACGCGTCATTCCACCCATCACGTGCACATCCTGCATATTTTGGGTGCGATTACGATGTGATCCGCGGCCCTGTGGTTCACACGTTGCATCAAATGATCATACAGTATGTGCTGCACAGATGATCTATCTATCTAAGGTTGACCCCTGGCAGCACAGCCTGGCTACGCTGTCAGCCAGTCAGCGGGCATTTTTTTTGCTGGAGTGTCTGCGTGTGATGTCACCTACCTCTCATCCCAACAGCTCCTCTCTTATCCCAACCTACCTCTCTAATCCCAACAGCTCCTCTCTTATCCCAACCTACCTCTCTAATCCCAACAGCTCCTCTCTTATCCCAACCTACCTCTCTAATCCCAACAGCTCCTCTCTTATCCCAACCTACCTCTCTCATCCCAACAGCTCTCCTTCTCTCTTGTTCCAGGTGTCCAGCTAGCTCTCTGACATTCAGTCCCAATGCCACCTAAATTTCATTGTGTCCAAAATTGAGCTCATTATCTTTTCCCCCTCCTAGTGTTACATCACTTTCTCCAGTCTCTCTCCTTGTTATCAATATCAGTATATCCCCCGTTATGTTGGCCATGCACTCAGAGGCGTAGCGTGGAAATATTACACCCGGAGCAGGGTCATGTCACGGCGCCCCCACCCACCACCACACATATACATACATACATACATACATACATACATACATACATACATAGAGTCACATGCATTTAGGCACAGACATACATAAATACACAAATACAGTGATCGCGCGCAAGTCACTCTAGTGCATAGCCAGCATTACACAAGCATGCTGCCTTGTTGTCGCCCTTGAATCCATTCTCAGGTTCGCTCCATACATCCAGTCCCATGCACTTCTCACCCTTACCTTCATAGCCCTCACAACACCTCCCCTTCATACATCTCAGACTGTGGCCATCTGCAACCTACCCATGACCTACACCCATTCTGTTCTCTTATAAATAGATGATTATGATGAACATATACAGTCATTATTAGGTGCTTAGTAATAATGGAGACAATTTTGAAGATTCTTTGTAAAATATTAGGGATAATTATTAACATTTACAGATGTAATGGATAAGGCGTCGCTATTCTTTCATCATTAAATATGCACTTTATATAAAGGTATATCTATGGAGGTATGTCTTTCCTTTTATTTATTAACACATTAATAATTAATATATTTTATACATTATAGGATACTTTAGTTTTCAAGATAAAAACATTAATATTATATTACTCAAGATAACACATTATTCAAGATTAACATTAATTAAACCTTGTTTTCCAGCATAAAATTACACATTTGCAGTTTTTAATTTAGCACACACCTATTCCACAGCACTTACATAGAATATTTAGTAATTCACATGAGTCTCCATAGCCCCCCAACCCCCCCACCACACACACACACACTTATGGGTCCTACACACTGCGCAATTTGCCGCCAAGGTGCCTGGTGGCCGATATGGGGGGGGGGGGCAGGACGGGGAGGGGAGTGAAGTTTTTTCCACATACAGGGAATTGGTTGGAAGCTTAAGTAATGACCCCAATGCTGTGGAACCTTAATGCTAACCACTACATACTGTGGGTGTAAGGCAGATGCAGTTGAGGGGCTACATCCAATAGTGTATACAGTAATTTCCCAACCTTTGGGCAGTACGGATGGTGTAATGATTAGCATTACTACCTCACAGCACCGAGGTCATGGGTTTGATTCCCACCATGGAGTTTGCATATTCTCCCCGTACTTGCGTGGGTTTCCTCTGGGTACTCTGGTTTCCTCCCACAATCCAAAAATATACTGGTAGGTTATTTGGATCGTAACGAAATTACACCTAGAATGAATGTGTGTGCGTGTACATGTGGTAGGGAAAATAGATTGTAAGCTCCTCTGGGGCAGGGACTGATGTGAAAGGCCAAATATAAAGCGCTGCAGAATATGTGTGCGCTATATAAATAACTGGTAATAAATAAATAATAAAGCTAATTCCACTCTATAACAAATGGATGTTCTTATAATTATGGCCATATCTGAAAGAGGTTCTCTGCCTATGGTGTGGATTATTGGATCGACCCTAACTTGTTCGATAATCACTAGGTCGCAGTGGCATCACAAGGCAAGTGCAGGGGGTGCTGCCTGCACCCGGGTGTGACGCCTGGAAGGGGTGACACCAGTCTGTGGGCTCCTTCGCAGTGACAGGAGCCAGGTGCTGCAGTGTGAAAGTCTACTACAACACCCGGCTCCTCTCATAGAAGAGGAGCCGACAACGCTGGGAGACAGTCCCCGGGAGCAGCCCAGTACAGCGGAGATGCTGGGCACACCCCCGGAGTGACGATCCTGCAAGGCCACGCCCCCTTTATTTATGTCCACGACCATTTTTGCAGCGAGCACGCCTCTGACGCGCTGGCATATCAAGGGAATGCACCAGCCTCTGCTAGGTCGACACATTAAAAAGATCAACATGGACCAAAGGTCGTCATAAAAAAGGTTGACACAGGAAAAGGTCGACATGAGTTTTTTTTTCTTTTTGGTGTCATTTACTTTGTAAAATCAGTGGGAACCCCAATTAGTGCACCGTGTCGCCACTCATGGCTCACTTCACTTTCCATGCTTCTGGAAAGGTGCCTCACTTCACTACTGCTGCGCTCAGAACAGGTTACTATTCCCAGTCGTAGTCCACGTGGACCATAAAGTATGAAAAAGTTCAAAACATGAAGAAGAAAATAAGAAAATTCATGTTGGCCTTTTCCTGTATCGACATTTGACATGTCTACCTATTGCCAATGTTGACCTTTGAACCATGTTGACCTAATGCACGTTGACCAACCGCATAGCCACTGGCTGATGGTCAGCTGCAAAGTCCAGATAGGCCACTGTACTTCTAGTTTAAGCCACTGTTAACTTTCCATAAAAGAGTCTAGAATTTCCTCCTTTGTTAAAGTTATTACTGATTCCTATTAATGATGAAACTCACAACAATTATCCCTAATTACAGTATATTTTCAGATGCTTTTTTATGTTTTGAAATAAAAACTCATTAAATCTTTAAATAGACACTGTCAAGCTTTTTGCAGTATCTGTATGACATCGATGTATGTGAGTACAAACCTATTACAGTGTCAATTTTAGAGTGCTGCTGAAGTGCGCATCTGAATCCAATTACCACGCTATAAAACAAAATAAAATCTCTTTCTGTTTGATTCAGCATGTCATTGCAACAAGCTCACATACGATAGGACTATCTGACATAGGGCCGGCAGTAGTATAAAGGCATTGTGAGGCAATGCACTATTGCATTTTCTCAGTGAACCACATAGGAATTAAATAGAGTATTTGACTAATCTGTTTTCCATGTGTAACCCGATTTAAAGTGCAAGTAACACCATAATTTAAATGTTAATATATGTAAAAGGCTATGTATTCTCGAGATAAATAATCTACATTAAATAACAATAGCATTTCACATAATGATAATCACATCAAATAACAAATGACTGATTATCGTTAGGTGCATTGCACTTAATGATTATTGTTCAGTGCAGGGGCATAGCAAGAACTTGCGGGTTCCATAGCAATATTATGAAAAGGCCCTTCCCCTTCTAGAGAGACATCTCTCTCCAATGAGGTGTTTATTTTATGCCCCATTAAAGTAGTGCCATAGTTAATTTTATGAACTATAGTGGTGCCTAGAGATGAGCGGGTTCGGTTCCTCGGAATCCGAACCCGCCCGAACTTCATGTTTTTTTACACGGGTCCGAGCGACTCGGATCTTCCCGCCTTGCTCGGTTAACCCGAGCGCGCCCGAACGTCATCATCCCGCTGTCGGATTCTCGCGAGGCTCGGATTCTATCGCGAGACTCGGATTCTATATAAGGAGCCGCGCGTCGCCGCCATTTTCACACGTGCATTGAGATTGATAGGGAGAGGACGTGGCTGGCGTCCTCTCCGTTTATAGAGAGTGAGACTAGAGTAGAGAGAGACACAGTAGTAATTTTGGGGAGCATTAGGAGGAGTACTTTAGGAGGAGTACTACTACTTGCTGAAGTGATAGATAGATAGTGTGACTGTATAATGTATATCTGACTTGTGGGGGAGACACTGACAGTGGGGAGCAGTTAGAGTCTGAGAGCAGGACTCAGGAGTACATATAACGTACAGTGCACACTTTTGCTGCCAGAGTGCCACACTGCCATTGTGACCACACTGACCACCAGTATAATATATATTGTGATTGTCTGCTTAGGAGTACTACTTGCAAGTTGCTGATAGTGTGACCAGTGACCTGACCACCAGTTTATAATAATCACCACCAGTTTAATATATATAATATATATATATAATTGTATATAATATATATATAATATTGTATACCACCTACCCGTGGTTTTTTTTTTTTTCTTTCTTCTTGATACATACTACTATAGTAGCTTACTGTAGCAGTCTGCGGTGCTGCTGAGCTGACAGTGTCCAGCAGGTCCGTCATCAGTCATTACATAATAAATATATATTATATACCTGTCCGGCTGCAGTACTAGTGATATTATATATATATATATATATTGATTTCATCTCATTATCATCCAGTCTATATTAGCAGCAGACACAGTACAGTAGTCCACGGCTGTAGCTACCTCTGTGTCGGCAGTCGCTGGTCCATCCATAATTGTATACCACCTACCCATGGGTTTTTTTTTTTTCTTCTTGATACATACTACTATAGTAGCTTACTGTAGCAGTCTGCGGTGCTGCTGAGCTGACAGTGTCCAGCAGGTCCGTCATCAGTCATTACATAATAAATATATATTATATACCTGTCCGGCTGCAGTACTAGTGATATTATATATATATATATATTGATTTCATCTCATTATCATCCAGTCTATATTAGCAGCAGACACAGTACAGTAGTCCACGGCTGTAGCTACCTCTGTGTCGGCAGTCGCTGGTCCATCCATAATTGTATACCACCTACCCGTGGTTTTTTTTTTTTCTTTCTTCTTGATACATACTACTATAGTAGCTTACTGTAGCAGTCTGCGGTGCTGCTGAGCTGACAGTGTCCAGCAGGTCCGTCATCAGTCATTAGTACATAATAAATATATATTATATACCTGTCCGGCTGCAGTACTAGTGTGATATTATATATATATATATATTGATTTCATCTCATTATCATCCAGTCTATATTAGCAGCAGACACAGTACAGTAGTCCACGGCTGTAGCTACCTCTGTGTCGGCAGTCGCTGGTCCATCCATAATTGTATACCACCTACCCGTGGTTTTTTTTTTTTCTTTCTTCTTGATACATACTACTATAGTAGCTTACTGTAGCAGTCTGCGGTGCTGCTGAGCTGACCGTGTCCAGCAGGTCCGTCATCAGTCATTACATAATAAATATATATTATATACCTGTCCGGCTGCAGTACTAGTGATATTATATATATATATATTGATTTCATCTCATTATCATCCAGTCTATATTAGCAGCAGACACAGTACAGTAGTCCACGGCTGTAGCTACCTCTGTGTCGGCAGTCGCTGGTCCATCCATAATTGTATACCACCTACCCGTGGGTTTTTTTTTTTCTTTCTTCTTGATACATACTACTATAGTAGCTTACTGTAGCAGTCTGCGGTGCTGCTGAGCTGACAGTGTCCAGCAGGTCCGTCATCAGTCATTACATAATAAATATATATTATATACCTGTCCGGCTGCAGTACTAGTGATATTATATATATATATATTGATTTCATCTCATTATCATCCAGTCTATATTAGCAGCAGACACAGTACAGTAGTCCACGGCTGTAGCTACCTCTGTGTCGGCAGTCGCTGGTCCATCCATAATTGTATACCACCTACCCGTGGTTTTTTTTTTTCTTTCTTCTTGATACATACTACTATAGTAGCTTACTGTAGCAGTCTGCGGTGCTGCTGAGCTGACAGTGTCCAGCAGGTCCGTCATCAGTCATTAGTACATAATAAATATATATTATATACCTGTCCGGCTGCAGTACTAGTGTGATATTATATATATATATATTGATTTCATCTCATTATCATCCAGTCTATATTAGCAGCAGACACAGTACAGTAGTCCACGGCTGTAGCTACCTCTGTGTCGGCAGTCGCTGGTCCATCCATAATTGTATACCACCTACCCGTGGTTTTTTTTTTTTCTTTCTTCTTGATACATACTACTATAGTAGCTTACTGTAGCAGTCTGCGGTGCTGCTGAGCTGACAGTGTCCAGCAGGTCCGTCATCAGTCATTAGTACATAATAAATATATATTATATACCTGTCCGGCTGCAGTACTAGTGTGATATTATATATATATATATATATATATTGATTTCATCTCATTATCATCCAGTCTATATTAGCAGCAGACACAGTACGGTAGTCCACGGCTGTAGCTACCTCTGTGTCTTTTAGTTGTGCCTATTAAAATATGGAGAACAAAAATGTTGAGGTTCCAAAATTAGGGAAAGATCAAGATCCACTTCCACCTCGTGCTGAAGCTGCTGCCACTAGTCATGGCCGAGACGATGAAATGCCAGCAACGTCGTCTGCCAAGGCCGATGCCCAATGTCATAGTACAGAGCATGTAAAATCCAAAACACCAAATATCAGTAAAAAAAGGACTCCAAAATCTAAAATAAAATTGTCGGAGGAGAAGCGTAAACTTGCCAATATGCCATTTACCACACGGAGTGGCAAGGAACGGCTGAGGCCCTGGCCTATGTTCATGGCTAGTGGTTCAGCTTCACATGAGGATGGAAGCACTCAGCCTCTCGCTAGAAAACTGAAAAGACTCAAGCTGGCAAAAGCACCGCAAAGAACTGTGCGTTCTTCCAAATCCCAAATCCACAAGGAGAGTCCAATTGTGTCAGTTGCGATGCCTGACCTTCCCAACACTGGACGTGAAGAGCATGCGCCTTCCACCATTTGCACGCCCCCTGCAAGTGCTGGAAGGAGCACCTGCAGTCCAGTTCCTGATAGTCAGATTGAAGATGTCAGTGTTGAAGTACACCAGGATGAGGAGGATATGGGTGTTGCTGGCGCTGGGGAGGAAATTGACAAGGATGATTCTGATGGTGAGGTGGTTTGTTTAAGTCAGGCACCCGGGGAGACACCTGTTGTCCGTGGGAGGAATAGGGCCGTTGACATGCCTGGTGAAAATACCAAAAAAATCAGCTCTTCGGTGTGGAAGTATTTCACCAGAAATGCGGACAACATTTGTCAAGCCGTGTGTTGCCTTTGTCAAGCTGTAATAAGTAGGGGTAAGGACGTTAACCACCTCGGAACATCCTCCCTTATACGTCACCTGCAGCGCATTCATAATAAGTCAGTGACAAGTTCAAAAACTTTGGGCGACAGCGGAAGCAGTCCACTGACCAGTAAATCCCTTCCTCTTGTAACCAAGCTCACGCAAACCACCCCACCAACTCCCTCAGTGTCAATTTCCTCCTTCCCCAGGAATGCCAATAGTCCTGCAGGCCATGTCACTGGCAATTCTGACGAGTCCTCTCCTGCCTGGGATTCCTCCGATGCATCCTTGCGTGTAACGCCTACTGCTGCTGGCGCTGCTGTTGTTGCTGCTGGGAGTCGATGGTCATCCCAGAGGGGAAGTCGTACTCGTAAGACCACTTTTACTACTTCCACCAAGCAATTGACTGTCCAACAGTCCTTTGCAAGGAAGATGAAATATCACAGCAGTCATCCTGCTGCAAAGCGGATAACTGAGGCCTTGGCATCCTGGGTGGTGAGAAACGTGGTTCCGGTATCCATCATTACTGCAGAGCCAACTAGAGACTTGTTGGAGGTACTGTGTCCCCGGTACCAAATACCATCTAGGTTCCATTTCTCTAGGCAGGCGATACCGAAAATGTACACAGACCTCAGAAAAAGAGTCACCAGTGTCCTAAAAAATGCAGCTGTACCCAATGTCCACTTAACCACGGACATGTGGACAAGTGGAGCAGGGCAAGGTCAGGACTATATGACTGTGACAGCCCACTGGGTAGATGTATGGACTCCCGCCGCAAGAACAGCAGCGGCGGCACCAGTAGCAGCATCTCGCAAACGCCAACTCTTTCCTAGGCAGGCTACGCTTTGTATCACCGGTTTCCAGAATACGCACACAGCTGAAAACCTCTTACGGCAACTGAGGAAGATCATCGCGGAATGGCTTACCCCAATTGGACTCTCCTGTGGATTTGTGGCATCGGACAACGCCAGCAATATTGTGTGTGCATTAAATATGGGCAAATTCCAGCACGTCCCATGTTTTGCACATACCTTGAATTTGGTGGTGCAGAATTTTTAAAAAAACGAGAGGGGCGTGCAAGAGATGCTGTCGGTGGCCAGAAGAATTGCGGGACACTTTCGGCGTACAGGCACCACGTACAGAAAACTGGAGCACCACCAAAAACGCCTGAACCTGCCCTGCCATCATCTGAAGCAAGAAGTGGTAACGAGGTGGAATTCAACCCTCTATATGCAGCCTTGATGAAGGGAGAGATCCCGAAACGCGTCGGCACTGTATGACAGACTAACCATTGAAGGAGGAAGTATTTGCCAGACGGATTGAGGATTGCTGGAGAATTTGGTTCCGGAGCCGATATCTCCCCCTGGGTAACATCTTGAACGCAATTACTTCATCTGAATCTGGTAAACCCCCACCTTCACTTGATTTCAGCATCTGGAAGTTTTTTGACATTGTGCTACTGTGCATTTACCTTTATGCTTTGGTAATTTTCCACCTACCACCTTTGCTTGCAGCAATTGTATACCAGCATTTTTTATTAATAAATTTCGTTTTATTGTGAACATACTACACCATATATTTTAATTTTCTTTCCACATATGGATCCGTGACATCGGAATTTCATGTTAAAAGCTACGAAAGAGGTTATATAAGGGAAGTAACAACAATTTTTAATCACTAATTGTCCCGATTAGCGCACATCTTCTGGTTAAATTTCACTTATCACAATTCTATTTGGGGACCGGGGCTATCCCCTTTACCAGTTGAATTGCAGCTTATATCGGTTGGCGCCACGACTCTTCTCTATTTTTCACACCTCTATATCAGGGCTGGCCAAACCAGTCCTCGAGATCTACCAACAGTTCACATTTTCCAGATCACCTAGCTGGTGCACAGGTGTAGTCATTACTAATTAAGATGTGCTGCATTCATTCCTAACTGACAATTAACAGATCTCTAGGAGGCCTGGAAAACATGAACTGTTGGTAGATCTCGAGGACCGGTTTGGCCAGCCCTGCTCTATATGTTTCAGAGGTTGGAGGAGCAGCAAAAGGCCATTCAAGCCTATACAATTGAGCACGATATAGGAGGTGGAATGTACCTGTCTCAAGCGCAGTGGAGAATGATTTCAACGTTGTGCAAGGTTCTGCAACCTTTTGAACTTGCCACACGTGAAGTCAGTTCAGACACTGCCAGCCTGAGTCAGGTCATTCCCCTCATCAGGCTTTTGCAGAAGAAGCTGGAGGCATTGAAGGAGGAGCTAAAAGGGAGCGATTCCGCTAGGCATGTGGGACTTGTGGATGCAGCCCTTAATTCGCTTAACAAGGATTCACGGGTGGTCAATCTGTTGAAATCAGAGCACTACATTTTGGCCACCGTGCTCGATCCTAGATTTAAAACCTACCTTGGATCTCTCTTTCCGGCAGACACAAGTCTGCTGGGGTTCAAAGACCTGCTGGTGACAAAATTGTCAAGTCAAGCGGAACGCGACCTGTCAACATCTCCTCCTTCACATTCTCCCGCAACTGGGGGTGCGAGGAAAAGGCTCAGAATTCCGAGCCCACCCGCTGGCGGTGATGCAGGGTAGTCTGGAGCGACTGCTGATGCTGACATCTGGTCCGGACTGAAGGACCTGACAACGATTACGGACATGTCGTCTACTGTCACTGCATATGATTCTGTCACCATTGAAAGAATATTGGAGGATTATATGAGTGACCGCATCCAAGTAGGCACGTCAGACAGTCCGTACTTATACTGGCAGGAAAAAGAGGCAATTTGGAGGCCCTTGCACAAACTGGCTTTATTCTACCTAAGTTGCCCTCCCACAAGTGTGTACTCCGAAAGAGTGTTTAGTGCCGCCGCTCACCTTGTCAGCAATCGGCGTACGAGGTTACTTCCAGAAAATGTGGAGAAGATGATGTTCATTAAAATGAATTATAATCAATTCCTCCGTGGAGACATTGACCAGCAGCAATTGCCTCCACAAAGTACACAGGGAGCTGAGATGGTGGATTCCAGTGGGGACGAATTGATAATCTGTGAGGAGCGGGATGTACACGGTGATATATCGGAGGATGATGATGAGGTGGACATCTTGCCTCTGTAGAGCCAGTTTGTGCAAGGAGAGATTAATTGCTTCTTTTTCGGTGGGGGTCCAAACCAACCCGTCATTTCAGTCACAGTCGTGTGGCAGACCCTGTCACTGAAATGATGGGTTGGTTAAAGTGTGCATGTCCTGTTTATACAACATAAGGGTGGGTGGGAGGGCCCAAGGACAATTCCATCTTGCACCTCTTTTTTCTTTCATTTTTATTTGCGTCATGTGCTGTTTGGGGAGTGTTTTTTGGAAGGGCCATCCTGCGTGACACTGCAGTGCCACTCCTAGATGGGCCCGGTGTTTGTGTCGGCCACTAGGGTCGCTTATCTTACTCACACAGCTACCTCATTGCGCCTCTTTTTTTCTTCTTTGCGTCATGTGCTGTTTGGGGAGTGTTTTTTGGAAGGGCCATCCTGCGTGACACTGCAGTGCCACTCCTAGATGGGCCAGGTGTTTGTGTCGGCCACTAGGGTCGCTTAGCTTACTCACACAGCTACCTCATTGCGCCTCTTTTTTTCTTCTTTGCGTCATGTGCTGTTTGGGGAGTGTTTTTTGGAAGGGCCATCCTGCGTGACACTGCAGTGCCACTCCTAGATGGACCAGGTGTTTGTGTCGGCCACTAGGGTCGCTTAGCTTACTCACACAGCTACCTCATTGCGCCTCTTTTTTTCTTTGCGTCATGTGCTGTTTGGGGAGTGTTTTTTGGAAGGGCCATCCTGCGTGACACTGCAGTGCCACTCCTAGATGGGCCAGGTGTTTGTGTCGGCCACTAGGGTCGCTTAGCTTACTCACACAGCTACCTCATTGCGCCTCTTTTTTTCTTTGCGTCATGTGCTGTTTGGGGAGTGTTTTTTGGAAGGGCCATCCTGCGTGACACTGCAGTGCCACTCCTAGATGGGCCAGGTGTTTGTGTCGGCCACTAGGGTCGCTTAGCTTGCTCACACAGCTACCTCATTGCGCCTCTTTTTTTCTTTGCGTCATGTGCTGTTTGGGGAGTGTTTTTTGGAAGGGCCATCCTGCGTGACACTGCAGTGCCACTCCTAGATGGGCCAGGTGTTTGTGTCGGCCACTAGGGTCGCTTAGCTTACTCACACAGCTACCTCATTGCGCCTCTTTTTTTCTTCTTTGCGTCATGTGCTGTTTGGGGAGTGTTTTTTGGAAGGGCCATCCTGCGTGACACTGCAGTGCCACTCCTAGATGGGCCAGGTGTTTGTGTCGGCCACTAGGGTCGCTTAGCTTACTCACACAGCTACCTCATTGCGCCTCTTTTTTTCTTCTTTGCGTCATGTGCTGTTTGGGGAGTGTTTTTTGGAAGGGCCATCCTGCGTGACACTGCAGTGCCACTCCTAGATGGGCCAGGTGTTTGTGTCGGCCACTAGGGTCGCTTAGCTTACTCACACAGCTACCTCATTGCGCCTCTTTTTTTCTTTGCGTCATGTGCTGTTTGGGGAGTGTTTTTTGGAAGGGCCATCCTGCGTGACACTGCAGTGCCACTCCTAGATGGGCCCGGTGTTTGTGTCGGCCACTAGGGTCGCTTATCTTACTCACACAGCTACCTCATTGCGCCTCTTTTTTTCTTTGCGTCATGTGCTGTTTGGGGAGTGTTTTTTGGAAGGGCCATCCTGCGTGACACTGCAGTGCCACTCCTAGATGGGCCCGGTGTTTGTGTCGGCCACTAGGGTCGCTTAGCTTAGTCATCCAGCGACCTTGGTGCAAATTTTAGGACTAAAAATAATATTGTGAGGTGTGAGGTATTCAGAATAGACTGAAAATGAGTGGAAATTATGGATTTTGAGGTTAATAATACTTTGGGATCAAAATGACCCCCAAATTCTATGATTTAAGCTGTTTTTTAGTGTTTTTTGAAAAAAACACCCGAATCCAAAACACACCCGAATCCGACAAAAAAAATTCGGTGAGGTTTTGCCAAAACGCGGTCGAACCCAAAACACGGCCGCGGAACCGAACCCAAAACCAAAACACAAAACCCGAAAAATTTCCGGTGCACATCACTAGTGGTGCCTTAGTTAACCTTATGCCCCACATTATTGCCCTAGTACATATTGTAAAACACAGTGCCCCCAAGTACACATTATGTCACATTGTAGTGCCCCTAGTTAACAATATACCACATTATACTGCTGCCAGTACACATGCCACACAGTGCCCTCACTTCACATTATGGCACAAACAGTGCTTAGCAGGTATTTCTGGGAACCTGGTAGACAACTTGTTACCTGGGTACAGTTACGTCAGGCTCCAGTGGTGGGCTTCATAGCAATGGCACCTCCTGCAGCTAGGCCCATGATCAGGGTTAGACTGGCACACGGGTACAGTGGAAACCCCGGAGGGCCCCACTTCTTGTGGGCCCTTCTTCTCCTCTAGGGATCATATTCTAGACTGTGTACTAATTATACATTATACATATATTACATTATACTGCACAGGTATATGGTGTGTTTTCTACATTGCAATCCTGTTATTAATCTTTTACATTATCATGCATGCACTAGCAGTATTTACTTATATATTTATCAAGGGGCCCAGACCATGCACTCTTTAATGGTTAGTTAAGCCTCTGCGGTGACTGGCCACACTCCTAAGCATGGGGCCCTACAACTGCATTCCCCCAGTGGGCCCTTCATTCACCAGTCCGACACTGCCTATGGTTTACAGCCTGATAATGACTAAATAATTGCCAGGATAGTTTTCAAACCTGTCCGATCCACCTGACTGTTGTTCAGCCAACTTCTGAATAAAGATCTCCTCCATACACTGAGCAATGTATGGCGGTAATCCGACTGTGGAGCAGTGCAGGCTGGTCGGCAGTGTATAGCCTGCTTAAGCAGGGCAGACAGCGACTGACAGCGAGACTTCTTTACCTTTTGCAGATTACTAATGCAGTGCCAGCTATGTCATGGTATCTCAATTAACTGATTTTCTTTTATGAACTCTCCTCAGCATAGTACTTAACCCATTTGGTGGCTACTGACCAAGTCAAATTGGGCATTTAATAGGCAGCACTTCCAGATTGAAAATCCCCAAACAGGAAAAAGTCATCTTTCTGAAGGCTATACATCAGGTATCATAGTTCAGGTAGAATGGCCTAACTGTACCGACCTCTATATGGGTTAATTGCTTGCCCACCTTATTTATATTAATAGGTAATCATGGGGGATAAAGGTGGCATTTTCTGAAGTGTACATTGTTCATTCTGTGAAACCATTTGCTTGTGTGCTTCTATTTTGGCATTCTGGCATTCCAAAGCTGTACTGCAGTGTTATCCTAGAAAGCCTTTCTTTTCATAGACCCAGTGACCCAGAGCAGGAAGCTGATTTGTTTAGCCCAGCAGTGCATGCACTATACTATCCTTTCAGTTGCTTTCCCACATGTTTCAAACATCCTGGAGGCTTGTTTCAAGTTTTTCTGCTTAAAGGAAAAGGGTTATAATGTTATCATTTCACACTGCGTTTGTGTCAGCGCAGAATCCCCACTGAACACAAACATGGGAGCAGCCCACCTCTCTTACCGCCCAAGTCCCTGCAGTGGTTTTAGGCTATGACTGGGGATGACAAAGAAGAAATAAATTGTCCAAGTTGGGGAATATTTTAATGTGATTTCTGCAAAGTAAACCTTTGGATAATAAGTTAAGGAAAATCCTTTGTGAGATGAAAATGAGTGACTGGCCCGTGTTCAGTAATATAATTCTCAGAATAGCCTGTCATGTAAATATGGAAGAAAGATTATGGTAAAAATTGGGCTCTGAATAGTTTGCATTAGTAATAAGCACGTTTTCCAGGAATTTTAAAACCTCTCTAAGACTGCCACTAGCACCCGGTGCATAAACATGAATCTTAGGGGTCATTCCGAGTTGATCACATGCTGCAACTTTTTGCAGCCCGTGCGATCAACTAGACGCCGCCTATGGGGGAGTGTATTTTTGCATAGCAAGGCTGCGATCGCTTGTGCAGCCTTGCTATGCAACGATCCACTTTGCAGCCGTACAACGGTGCATATGCATGCGCAGTAGTAACCTGTTCGCTGCGCTGCGAAAAAAGGCAGTGAGTGATCAACTCGGAATGACCCCCCTTGTCTCTTTGTTTTGAAAGCTATCAAACAGATATTTTGGAACTACGGTTAACTACAGTTCCCAGCATGTCTAGTCAGTTCTAGCTGGCTGTGCATTCTGGGTCTTGTAGTCCCAAAGCAGCTAGAGAGACTTACTGTGCAGGTTTCAAGCAATTAAGTGAGCGTGTTGAAAGCTACAATGAGGCTTTTGGTGACCGTAATATACTTTATGTAGAAGATACAAAAATAGGTCCTATAAGACAGAGATATACATCATACCTTCTAAAGTGGACAATAGGAATCACTGACCATATCAACTAATGAGATTCTAGCTGTCATGCAACTAGTACATTCTGAAAAAAGATGGACAACACTTCTACATTCTGATCACCATCCACTCCCCACATAGCTCACATAACCTACTGTATGTCATTTAAACAGAAAATGTTATGAATTATTTTAGTGGTGTTTGAAACCTCAAACAATGGGATGATTCAGCCCCGGATTGGGAGACCTTGAAAGCAGTGATGAGGGGCCATGAAAACACCCTCCAACAGATACAGGGTCCGTTTCAGAGCTGAGCGTAGATGTGCTAAAATTAGCACATCTATGATCAGATTCTAGTCCACCCCACATGTCAGACCCTCCCCACAACCCCGCACAGGTGTGAAAGCATTGCACGGTAGAGATGCTTTTGCACCCGCCAAGTAGCTCCCTGCCTGCGCAGCCTATCTGTGCTGGCAGGCGGCTACCCACCATGTTTTGGATCGCAGCAGCTGCATGTGATATCACGCAACAGTGGTGGCTCGCCCCAGCAACGGTCAGGACACACCTGTGTTTTCCAGACTGCGCTCCCACAACTGCGTTCTAACGCCGTTGGCATGCCCCCTCCCGCCCCGCGACCGCGGCAGAGGCAATCGCACCAGTGAGATGCTTTCGCATCTCACTGGATGCACATGCGTAGTGTGCCCACTGAGCAAGCGCACTCCACAAAGGCCTTCAATCGTGCACATCCCTCTGATGCCAGTGTATATTACGTACACCAGAGAATGCCTTCAGAGCTTTTTGCTCTTTATAATGCACAGAAAAGTTGACTATACCAGAAATACAGGTGGAGGAACAAGGCAGGCAAGATCTTGGTGAATATGTCCATCAATCAAACCTGAAATATTGCTTTAAAAGACCCACACATGGGAGACAAAGGGGTCTATTCATGAAGCAGTGAAAAGAGTGAAGAACTGAGCCAGTGGAGAAGTTGCTCATGGCAACCAACCAGCTGCTCTGCATAATTTTATAGTATGCAAATTATAAATGGTACTTTATTGCTGCTTGGTTGGCATGGGCAACTTCTCCTCTGGCTCACTTCTCCACACTTTTCACTGCTTCATGAATAGACACCAGACTCTCAACAGTGTCCGTGATCATCACCAGTGGCGGCTTCTGATGTGGGGCTGCAGCACAGTCCAAAATTCAAATAGGAGAGCCACACCAACTGGAGATGTTTGGGGTGGCAGTTGGTTGGGCTCCCCTATTTGAATTCTGGAATGTGCTGCAGCCACCCCTCTGAAGCTGCCACTTATCACTGAGTTACATGATCATTTTGACAGGCTATATATGGTCCATCCAGAAGACCTGGCTTTACATCAGGTGAATCTATGAAATCAGGGTTCCCGGGCTCACTAGTGAACAAAGAGAAAAGTTATATTCAGATATAACAGAACGGGTAAATACTACAAAATACTAAGGTCATGCATCGTTCCTTCCAGTTGAACAAAGTCCAAATGCCCTCCCATAAGTTCAACATATTGCACACTATTTTCATGTGAAATGTTCAGATCTCATATCATCGTACCGAGCCGTCACTATACTGAACTGAGATTTTATAATGTTGATCATGGTAAAACAAGCATGCAGCAAATGTGTCAGAATGGTTATTGTGGCTGTCCTGGCAAAAAGTAAATACAAAAAAATAGACGGACAAAACAAGGCATTTCGTAAAGTGTGTTGGAGGCACGTTCGCCTGATTTTGACAGTGGTTTTGATCGTGAGCTTTTGCTAAATAATAAATATATTTACACTTTCCTAACCACATTGCTTTCAGTTAATGGTATGTTTATTTGTTATATCCAGGGATAAAAGACAAGGGTGCCCCCTCTTCCCTTTATTGTTTAATTTGGTGTTAGATCCCCAGACTCCGTGGTCTTGTTATAGGGAGACAGAAGGAAAGAAAGGGTAGTGGTTATATTTGTGGACAGTTTATTATTGTTTGCCTCAGATCCACACCATGCGTTACAACCATAGCTCACTAATAGAGGACTATGGAACCGTCTCTGATAGTTACTAAACGTCCTGGTGCAAATTTAAAATATGATCGAGTAGATCCTTCCCGTACTTAGGGATCCAATTGCCAAAGAATATACACAACGTATATGTTCCTAACATGAGCAATGCGATCAGGAAGGCTGTGGACAAACTGAGTTATTGGAAACATCTTTTATTTCCTATCTAAGGCGCGCTAATTTGATCAAGATAATTCTACACGCTAAATCAGTATATCCCCTGCAAATGTTACCCATCTTGCTTGCTGTGAAGGATAAACAATTGCTTAATAAGGAGGTCCGAGCATCTGTTTGCCAAAATAGCCTTCATCAAATGCCCCCGGAGGTAGGGATGATTTTTCCAACATGAAATGATATAATTACGCTGAGCTCCTGCAATTTCTTAGGGATTGGATTTACAAAAGGGATACATGTGTTAGTTTTGCCGTGGCTCAAACCTGTATTCCAGAAATTAACTTGACCAACATTATCTGCGTAAATAAGAAATTCTCTTTGCCTTGATAACTGCTTGATGATGATAACAGGATTCCTGGTTTCTGAGCAGAGGTGTAACTAGGGATTTTTGCCCCCTGGGCACAGAGTTCTATAAGTGCACTCCCTTTGAAAAATGTTCGGCTACTGCGCTTTATCTATCAACCTATTGTAATTTGTTTCTACAATGTGGTGGCTTTATTGTACCATGCATTGTCACTCAGGTATGTAGCTATGGTGCAATATACAGGGTGTGATGTAATGCCGCCCAAATTCGTCCGACAAGCGGGATTCCGTCCGAACTCGGACGGTTTTTTAAAGGGGCAATCACTTACAAGGTAAAACAATGCAGGGCAGTCGAGAGCCAGGATGGGCCCAGGTACTTTCCAAGGGGTGTGGCCTAATCACAGGAGGTGTGGTCATGTACCCTTAGAAAAAAATACTGAAAAAAATAGTATTTTAAGCACCTCCATGGCCACACTGCAGCATAGTACACAGCGGCGTGTGATGGGCTGAGGAAAAGAGCTGCATCTGCTACTGCTAGGTAAGGGGGAGGTGGCCTGGGCCCCCACTAGACCCTCACTGGGCCCCTCCATCAGACCTGGGCGCGGGTAATTTGTACCCTCTCTCCTCCTCTCTCGTCACCACTGATCACCCCTTTTAAAAAAAACGTCCGAGTTCGGCCTGCATCCCGCTAGTCGGCTGAACTCGGTCGGCAATGCATCTGACCCACAGTGTGTTTAAGTACTTTAGGAGACAGTAAACAATCATAATTCTATCACATTGTCAGCTATATGTTGGGTTAATTATTCTTCTACAGTCTTGTCCTACACTTACCCACATATGGGAAGTTTCATTGAAGTGTGTGAAATGTCAGGCATCACTGAAATAAACTTCCTATTATAGATGACATGAAGGCTGGTGGAAAAATCTCTCTTCTTCATATATGCCGTGCTTGGCCATACATCCCAGTGCTGAGTATGCATGGAATTCCCATCAGTAATTAGTAGCTGTAACACTGTTACATTGTATGGCTACAACATAGCTCTGATGCAGTATTTCAATAGAACACAGTGTTTCTCTTCTTAATTACTGACTGGTAACGTGTCTTTTCATTACACGCATTAGACGGTCTGCTTGTCTGCACCAAGGGCATCCAGTATAACAATAACTGCATTGTTATCTCTATGAAAACATATTCACAGTGCCATATAAATATACAATTAAATGCAGCGGCTGATAGTAATACTGAAAAAAGCAGTAGCTTGAAGAGAACGATGTATTTTAACAAATTTGAAGCCTTGTACACAGTATTATTTGTTGGAGCACTGAGGCTACTTTTGCTAAATAGTGGAGTCTGATGTTTGCAGCAGCGTAATGATATACCTGTCAACAGTGCTATTTTTATAGAGAAATAGGTTCAGGAACTCCCAGGGGTGGGCAGTGTTTGGGGGGGAGCTGTGTGTGATGTGGGAGGAGCTACAGTGGGCGGGACACCTCTGTAAGAATAAAGACTTTTCTCTGACGTCCTAGTGGATGCTGGGAACTCCGTAAGGACCATGGGGAATAGCGGCTCCGCAGGAGACTGGGCACAAAAGTAAAAGCTTTAGGACTACCCGGTGTGCACTGGCTCCTCCCCCTATGACCCTCCTCCAAGCCTCAGTTAGATATTTGTGCCCGGCCGAGAAGGGTGCATTCTAGGAGGCTCTCCTGAGTTTCTTAGAAAAAGTTTAGTTTTAGGTTTTTTATTTTCAGTGAGACCTGCTGGCAACAGGCTCACTGCATCGAGGGACTAAGGGGAGAAGAAGCGAACCTGCCTGCTTGCAGCCAGCTTGGGCTTCTTAGGCTACTGGACACCATTAGCTCCAGAGGGACCGAACACAGGCCCAGCCTCGGAGTCCGGTCCCAGAGCCGCGCCGCCGGCCCCCTTACAGAGCCAGAAGCAAGAAGAGGTCCGGAAAAATCGGCGGCAGAAGACATCAGTCTTCAACAAGGTAGCGCACAGCACTGCAGCTGTGCGCCATTGCTCCTCAGGCACACTTCACACTCCGGTCACTGAGGGTGCAGGACGCTAGGGGGGGGGGCGCCCTGAGCAGCAATGTAAACACCTTGGCTGGCGAAAATACACCACATATAACCCCCGGGTGCTATATGGATGTATTTTAACCCCTGCCAGAATACAGCAAAAAGCGGGAGAAAAGGCCGCCGAGAAGGGGGCGGAGCCTATCTCCTCAGCACACGGGCGCCATTTTCCATCACAGCTCCGCTGGAAGGACGTCTCCCTGACTCTCCCCTGCAGTCCTGCACTACAGAAAAGGGTAAAAAAGAGAGGGGGGGCACTAATTTGGCACAGTTTTGATAATAACAGCAGCTATAAAGGGAAAAGCACGTTATATAGTGGTATTCCTGTCTATATATAGCGCTCTGGTGTGTGCTGGCATACTCTCCTTCTGTCTCCCCAAAGGGCTAGTGGGGTCCTGTCCTCTATTAGAGCATTCCCTGTGTGTGTGCTGTGTGTCGGTACGTTTGTGTCGACATGTATGAGGAGGAAACTGATGTGGAGGCGGAGCAATTGCCTGTAATGGTGATGTCACCCCCTAGGGGGTCGACGCCTGAGTGGATGGGCTTATGGAAGGACTTACGTGACAGTGTCAGCTCTTACAAAAGACAGTTGATGACATGAGACAGCCGGCTACTCAGCTTGGGCCTGTCGGGGCGTCTCAAAGGCCATCAGGGGCTCTAAAGCGCCCGTTACCTCAGATGGCAGATACAGATGCCGACACGGATACTGACTCCAGTGTCGACGGTGAAGAGACGAATGTGACTTCCAGTAGGGCCACACGTTACATGATTGAGGCAATGAAAGATGTTTTACACATTTCTGCGATTACAAGTACCACTAAAAAGAGTATTATGTTTGGTGAGAAAAAACTACCCGTAGTTTTTCCTGAATCTGATGAATTAAATGAAGTGTGTGATGAAGCGTGGGTTTCCCCCGATAAAAAAACTGATAATTCCTAAAAAGTTATTGGCATCATACCCTTTCCCTCCAGAGGATAGGGCACGTTGGGAAACACCCCCTAGGGTGGATAAAGCGCTCACACGCTTGTCAAAACAGGTGGCACTACCGTCTCCTGATACGGCCGCCCTTAAGGAACCTGCTGACAGAAAGCAGGAGAATATCCTAAAATGTATATACACACATACTGGTGTTATACTGCGACCAGCAATCGCCTCAGCCTGGATGGGCAGTGCTGGGGTGGCTTGGTCGGATTCCCTGACTGAAAATATTGATACCTTGGATAGGGACAGTATATTACTGACTATATTGCATTTAAAAGATGCATTTTTATATATGCGTGATGCACAGAGGGATATTTGCCGACTGGCATCAAGAGTAAGTGCGCTGTCCATTTCTGCCAGAAGAGGGTTATGGACGAGGCAGTGGTCAGGTGATGCGGATTCCAAAAGGCATATGGAAGTATTGCCTTATAAAGGGGAGGAGTTATTTGGGGTAGGTCTATCAGACCTGGTGGCCACGGCAACGGCTGGGAAATCCACATTTTTACCCCAGGTAGCCTCTCAACATAAGAAGACGCCGTATTATCAGGCGCAGTCCTTTCGGCCCCATAAGGGCAAGCGGGCAAAAGGCTCCTCTTTTCTGCCCCGTGGCAGAGGAAGAGGAAAAAGGCTGCAACAGACAGCCAGTTCCCAGGAACAGAAGCCCTCTCCCGCTTCTGCCAAGTCCTCAGCATGACGCTGGGGCTTTACAAGCGGACTCAGGCACGGTGGGGGCCCGTCTCAAGAATTTCAGAGCGCAGTGGGCTCACTCAGAAGTGGACCCCTGGATCCTTCAGGTGGTATCTCAGGGGTACAAATTGGAATTCGAGACGTCTCCCCCTCGCCGTTTCCTAAAGTCTGCTTTACCGACGTCTCCCTCCAACAGGGAGGCAGTATTGGAAGCCATTCACAAGCTGTATTCTCAGCAGGTGATAATCAAGGTACCCCTCCTGCAACAGGGAAAGGGGTATTATTCCACGCTGTTGGTATACCGAAGCCGGACGGCTCGGTGAGACCTATTTTAAATCTAAAATCTTTGAACACTTACATACAGAGGTTCAAATTCAAGATGGAGTCACTCAGAGCAGTGATCGCGAACCTGGAAGAAGGGGATTATATGGTGTCTCTGGTCATGTCCCAATTTACCCTTCTCATCAAGGGTACCTCAGGTTTGTGGTACAGAACTGCCACTATCAGTTTCAGACGCTGCCGTTTGGATTGTCCACGGCACCCCGGGTCTTTACCAAAGTAATGGCCAAAATGATGATACTCCTCCGAAGGAAAAGAGTTTTAAATTATCCCTTACTTGGACGATCTCCTGATAAGGACGAGATCCAGGGAACAGTTGGTAGTCGGGTTAGCACTATCGCAAGTAGTGCTGCGGCAGCACGGTTGGATTCTCAATATCCCAAAATCGCAGCTGATCCCGACGACACGTCTTCTATTCCTAGGGATGATCCTGGACACAGTCCAGAAAAAGGTGTTTCTCCCGGAGGAGAAAGCCGGGGAGTTATCCGAGCTAGTCAGAAACCTCCTAAAACCAGGCCAAGTCTCAGTGCATCAATGCACAAGGGTCCTTGGAAAAATGGTGGCTTCCTACGAAGCAATCCCATTTGGCAGATTCCACGCAAGAACATTCCAGTGGGACCTGCGGGACAAATGGTCCGGATCGCATCTTCAGATGCATCAGCGGATAACCCTGTCCCCAAGGACAAGGGTGTCTCTCCTGTGGTGGTTGCAGAATGCTTATCTTCTACAGGGCCGCAGATTCGGCATTCAGGACTGGGTCCTGGTGACCACGGATGCCAGCCTGCGAGGCTGGGGAGCAGTCACACAGGGAAGAAATTTCCAGGGCTTGGGGTCAAGCCTGGAGACATCACTTCACATAAATATTCTGGAGTTAAGGGCCATTTACAATGCTCTAAGCCAAACAAGACCTCTGCTTCAAGGTCAGCCGGTGCTGATCCACTCGGACAACATCACGGCAGTCGCCCACGTAAACAGACAGGGCGGCACAAGAAGCAGGAGGGCAATGGCAGAAGCTGCAAGGATTCTTCGCTGGGCGGAAAATCATGTAATAGCACTGTCAGCAGTGTTCATTCCGGGAGTAGACACGACCTCCACCCGGGAGAGTGGGGACTTCATCCAGAAGTCTTCCACATGATTGGGAACCGTTGGGAAAAACCAATGGTGGACATGATGGCGTCCCGCCTCAACAAAAAACTAGACAGGTATTACGCCAGGTCAAGGGACCCTCAGGCAATAGCTGTGGACGCTCTGGTAACACCGTGGGTGTACCAGTCGGTGTATGTGTTCCCTCCTCTGCCTCTCATACCCAAGGTACTGAGAATTATAAGACAGAGAGGAGTAAGAACTATACTCGTGGCTCCGGATTGGCCAAGAAGGACTTGGTACCCGGAACTTCAAGTGGCCTCTGCCTCTAAGAAGGGACCTGCTCCAGCAAGGACCCTGTCTGTTTCAAGACTTACCACGGCTGCGATTGACGGCATGGCGGTTGAACGCCGGATCCTAAAGGAAAAAGGCATTCCTGAGGAAGTCATCCCTACCCTGATCAAAGCCAGGAAGGATGTGGCCGCAAAACATTATCACCGCATTTGGCGAAAATATGTTGCGTGGTGTGAGGCCAGGAAGGCCCCAACGGAGGAATTTCAACTGGGTCGATTCCTGCATTTCCTGCAAACAGGAGTGTCTATGGGCCTCAAATTGTGGTCCATTAAGGTTCAAATTTCGGCCCTGTAGATTTTCTTCCAGAAAGAACTGGCTTCAGTTCCTGAAGTCCAGACGTTGTCAAGGGAGTGCTGCATATACAGCCTCCTTTTGTGCCTCCAGTGGCACCTTGGGATCTCAATGTAGTTTTGGGGTTCCTCAAATCACATTGGTTTGAACCACTTAAATCTGTGGATTTAAAATATCTCACATGGAAAGTGGCCATGCTGTTGGCCCTGGCTTCGGCCAGGCGCGTGTCAGAATTGGCGGCTTTATCTTGCAAAAGCCCCTATCTGATTTTCCATTCGGACAGGGCGGAATTGAGGACTCGTCCTCAGTTTCTCCCTAAGGAGGTGTCAGCGTTTCACCTGAACCAACCTATTGTGGTGCCTGCGGCTACTAGGGACTTTGAGGACTCCAAGTTGCTAGATGTTGTCAGGGCCCTGAAAATATCCTGTATGCACCCAACAAGCTGGGTGCTCCTGCTTCTAAGCAGACTATTGCTCGTTGGATTTGTAGTACAATTCAGCTTGCACATACTGTGGCAGGCCTGCCACAGCCAAAATCAGTAAATGCCCATTCCACAAGGAAGGTGGGCTCATCTTGGGCGGCTGCCCGAGGGGTCTCGGCTTTAAAACTTTGCCGAGCAACTACTTGGTCAGGGGCAAACACGTTTGCAAAATTCTACAAATTTGATACCCTGGCTGAGGAGGACCTGGAGTCAGGCCCGGCGCTACCCGCTCAGCAAGGTCTGCAAAGCAGGGAGGCGCCGGGTGGGAGAGGCGCTGTCCCCGCTCTGCTACCTTGCTGGCCCGCAGTGCTGCTGTCCGCTGCCGCAGGCTCTGCCTGTCAAAGTGACAGGCAGCGCCGGCAGAACAAACATAAATTCTCCTCCAGTGTGCTGTGTGTGAGCCTGTCAGGTGCCTCCCCCTTCCTTCTCCTCCACGGCTTGTTCCTCCGAGCTGCACCTAGCTGGAAGACAGGCAGCAGTGCGCGCACCAGCACCCCCGCGGGTCCCCCCCCTGCCTGACTCTCCTCTCTGTCACTGAGGAGACACAGTAGTTTTCAGCAGCCTCCCTCCCTTCCCATCAGTGCTGGATTCACGGGGCACCGATAAACAGGAAGTCACATGATGCACAGGAGGAGCCAGCCAGAAGAGGAGCAGCGGTGCAGTGTAGCAGCCTGCAGCACCACAGGCACACATAGAAGCAGAGGCCCAGCTAAGTCTCAGGTAAATTCTGCTGCAGATAAATGAAGGAAGGGGGAGGGGGGGGGGGGGGGGTGCGAGGGAAGAAGGGGAGAGTGTTAAAGTGTCATATGTGCTTGGGGGGTAATGTCATAGTTATGTGTTTTGGGAGGGTAGTGTCACTGTCATGTTATTGTGTGCTGGAAAGGGGGGTAGTGTTATATTAATATAAGTTGGGGGTAATGTCATTTTAATGTGTTTTTTTGGGGGGGTTGGTGGGTTGTATTATATTTGTTTTTTTTGGGGGGTAGTGTCATATTAATGTGTGCTAGAGAGTTGCATATTAATGGGGGGGGGGAGATAAAGTGTCCTATTCAGTGGCGTAACTACTGCCCCCGCAGCCACTGTGGAGGCTAGGAGGCGCAGGGCTACGGGGGCACTGCCACTAATTCAGAGCAGATTGGCATGCGGACTAGTCGTCCGCATGTCAATCTGCTAAATGTCCCTTCCAAAATGGCTGCCGCCATGGAGGAGACATGCTAGAGGTCATACTTGACCTCTAGCGTCTAGGAAGTGCCGGGAGTGCATAGCGCTGGCCGCGGCCGGCGGCACCCTGCAGGCTGCAGCGCTGGCCGCGGCCGGCGGCACCCTGCAGGCTGCAGCCCTGCCAATTTGCTACCCTGGCGCGGCGGCAGCAGCAGCAACAGGGGGATCGGGCAGCAGTGCACACGGCACACTAAACAGCGGGGAGCGGTTTGGGCAGCATTACTCCCCATGACACCCAGTGCATGAAACCCCTGGCAACGAGCATAACACCCAGCGCATGAAACCCCTGGCAACAAGCATGACACCCTGAGCATGAAAAGCCCTGGCACCGTGCATGGAACCAAGATCATGAAACCCTTGGCAACGATCAGGTAATTTAAAAGTAATTAGAAGCCGAACTGTAGGGCTTAATGTGTAGTGGGCATTGTGGTGTGTGGCATAATGTATCACGGACATTGTGATTGCATGGCTTGTATGTTCCAGCCAACCAGATGCAGCTTACCGCAGCTAGTTGCAAGCACAATGCGGCCGCTTGCGGGTAGGATGAGAGCGATCACATCTGTATTTATAGGAGGGCGCAAAATTTATAGTTTGCAGGAGGGCGCCGAGCACCCTAGCACCGGCCCTGCCTGGAGTTCTCTCATTCGGTGCTGCAGAGTCATCCGCACTCTCCCGCCCGTTTGGGAGCTTTGGTATAATCCCCATGGTCCTTACGGAGTTCCCAGCATCCACTAGGACGTCAGAGAAAATAAGAATTTACTTACCGATAATTCTATTTCTCGTAGTCCGTAGTGGATGCTGGGCGCCCATCCCAAGTGCGGATTGTCTGCAATACTTGTACATAGTTATTGTTAACTAAATCGGGTTATTGTTGTAGTGAGCCATCTTCCTAGAGGCTCCTCTGTTATCATACTGTTAACTGGGTTCAGATCACAAGTTGTACGGTATGATTGGTGTGGCTGGTATGAGTCTTACCCGGGATTCAAAAATCCTTCCTTATTGTGTACGCTCGTCCGGGCACAGTATCCTAACTGAGACTTGGAGGAGGGTCATAGGGGGAGGAGCCAGTGCACACCGGGTAGTCCTAAAGCTTTTACTTTTGTGCCCAGTCTCCTGCGGAGCCGCTATTCCCCATGGTCCTTACGGAGTTCCCAGCATCCACTACGGACTACGAGAAATAGAATTATCGGTAAGTAAATTCTTATTTTCCTATATAAAAATAAAGAATTTGCACGCACCCCCAAAAAATGTTGTGTGGCCTCGCTGTAGGGGATGTGGCCTTGCTGCAATGGGCGTGGCCTTGTAGGGAAAGACTACTTTATACCCCAGTTTTGCAACCTGCACGCCCAGACATTGGCCATCACAGGAAAAATAAAAATCCTGATTCATGCTCCTTACATTATTTGTCATTTTTCATGCTTATAGTAATGTCCCTTACATATTATACCACACACCGTAATGCCCATTAACATTATACCAAAAACCGCAATGCCCTTTACACGTTATGTTACACACTGTAATACCCATTACACAGTGACACACCATAATGCCCATTACACAATTTGCACACACCATATTGCCCATTACACAATGGGGGTAATTCCGAGTTGTTCGCTCGCAAGCGGATTTTAGTAGATTTGCTCATGCTAAGCCGCCGCCTACTGGGAGTGAATCTTAGCATCTTAAAATTGCGAACGATGTATTCGCAATATTGCGATTACACACCTCGTAGCAGTTTCTGAGTAGCTCCAGACTTACTCGGCATCTGCGAACATTTCAGTGCTTGTCGTTCCTGGTTTGACGTCACAAACACACCCAGCGTTCGCCCAGACACTCCCCCGTTTCTCCGGCCACTCCTGCGTTTTTTCCGGAAACGGTAGCGTTTTTTCCCACACGCCCATAAAACGGCCTGTTTCCGCCCAGTAACACCCATTTCCTGTCAATCACATTACGATCGCCAGAACGATGAAAAAGCCGTGAGTAAAAATCCTAACTTCATAGCAAATTTACTTGGCGCAGTCGCAGTGCGGACATTGCGCATGCGCATTAAGCGGAAAATCGCTGCGATGCGAAGATTTTTACAGAGCGAACAACTCGGAATGACCCCCCATATACCACACACCTTAATGTACATTATACCACACACCTTAATGTCCATTACATATTATGCCACACACCATAATGCCCATTACACAGTGACACACCATAATTCTCATTATACAATATGCCACACACCGTATTTTCTAGTACACAATATGCCACACACTGTATCGCCCATTACACAATATGCCATACACCGTAATGTCAATTACACAATATGTCCCACACACAATAATGGCCCTTACACGTTATGCCCCATAGTAAGGCTTCTAATTACTTTTAAATTACCTGCTCATTGTCAGGGGTCTCATGCTCATTGCCAAGGGGTTTCCCTGCTCGCTGCCAGGGATTTATGCTTATTGCCAAGGGGTTTCCTGCTCGTTACCAAGGGTTTCTTACTCGTTGCCAAGGGGTTTCGTTGCTCATTGCTAGGGGTCTCATGCTTGTTGCCAAGGTGTTTCCCTGCTTGCTGCCAGGGGTCTCATGATTGTTGCCAATGGGTTTCCTGCTCATTGCCAAGGGGTTCATACTCATTGACAAGGGGTTTACCTGCTCGCTGCCAGGGGTCTCATATTCATTGCCAAAGGGTTTCCTGCTCATTGCCAAGGATTTCATGCTTGTTGCCAAGGGGTTTCCCTGCATGCTGCCAGGGGGCTCATGCTCATTGCCAAGGGGTTTCCCTGCTCATTGCCAGGGGTTACATGCTCATTGCCAAGGGGTTTACTGCTTGTTGCTAAGGGGTTTTAGTTCCCGGCCTCATGTACAGAGCGCACCAGGGGCTGCAGGGAGCCAGCCGTTTAAAAAAAAGCCCACCCAATATGGCCACCACAGAGTCCTCTTGACCTCTAGCGTCTGTCTCCTTCTCAGGGGCAGCCATTTTGGGTATGCTGTTTTTACACAGTGGCTCCACCCCAGCCCCGGATGCACCCAAGCCGCTGCGGGGGCTATTGTTATGCAACCCTCACACCTGCCCACCTAGATTTAAAAAAACTTTGTTGGGACCGGCAGCCAGGACGTTCTAGAACTCCGTTCCTGGTGACGTCATTTTTCACAAGACCTTTAAGAACAGCATTCCGAATGAAAAATAGCCCTGCCTGAAGACATTATGACCTGTCTATATTAAGTTTTGTAATACAGGTATCTTTATTATGAATGTCGACATTTTGAAATGTCAACGTTTTTACTATCGACTTTATATCCATGTCAGCCTTTTGGTTGTCGACATTTTTACAATGCCGACCTTTGACTGTTTACTTTTTTATGTAGATGTTTTAATTGCCTCTGTTTTTCAAAAGCTGAACTCATAAAGCATAGACTGTCACTTATCCTCTATCTGATGTAATGTGACATCTCTGACTATAGCTGTGTGCATGGTTCCACCAACCTGTAGAGAATGCTTTGCACAACTAGGCACCTACAAAACTTGGACTTTGCACAGTGATAGTAAAGATATGAACTTTTACTCTATTTTAAAAATGGAAAACGTCACCTAATATTTGGGAAGCAACACGGTGGGTAGATTGCGCTAAGATCACTTACTGCTAGTTAGTTACAGGGCTATGTTCTCTTTATCTTAGTTCTGCGAGTGCACAGTAGTGTCCTCTTTTTAAAGGTGGGGACACATGTAGCAATATCAACAGTGCTATCATCCACAGTCCCTGCAAAATAAGTGTTATGTCAGAGTATAATCTAACAAACTTGATTGACTCATTACTGTGTACATTCTTAAATGCAGGCAGGGGGTGACTATTATTTTTTTTATCCACCATTACATTTGAAATGAATGGCAGAAGTGGTCCATCTATGTGACAAATGTAACATACCTCCTACAGAGGGACAGATTTTCCAATATACAGGGAGGTTGGAGTTATTCCTCTGACTCAAGGACAATGTCTCACTTAGCAGCTGGCCAGGACCCCTCCAACAACCCAGAGTAATGACCACCCCCCCCCCCCCCCCACACACACACACACCCAGCGACCCCACCACAAAGGGACCCCTATTGTCAGCCACATACTGCACCAACACTCCCATTGCCAGTCACATATTGCACCGACACTCACATTGCCAGTCACATACTGCACCGACACTCCCACTGCCAGTCACATACTGCACCGACACTCCCACTTCCCACTGCCAGTCACATACTGCACCGACACTCCCACTGCCAGTCACATGCTGCACCGACACTCCCACTGCCAGTCACATGCTGCACCGACACTACCACTGCCAGTCATATACTGCACCGACACTCCCACTTCCCACTGCCAGTCACATACTGCACCGACACTCCCACTGCCAGTCACATGCTGCACCGACACTCCCACTGCCAGTCACATACTGCACCGACACTCCCACTGACAGTCATATACTGCACCGACACTCCCACTTCCCACTGCCAGTCACATACTGCACCGACACTCCCACTGCCAGTCACATGCTGCACCGACACTCCCACTGCCAGTCACATGCTGCACCGGCACTCCCACTCCCAGTCACATGCTGCACCGACACTCCCACTGCCAGTCACATGCTGCACCGACACTCCCACTGCCAGTCACATACTGCACCGACACTCCCACTGACAGTCATATACTGCACCGACACTCCCACTTCCCACTGCCAGTCACATACTGCACCGACACTCCCACTGCCAGTCACATGCTGCACCGACACTCCCACTGCCAGTGACATGCTGCACCGACACTCCCATTGCCAGTCACATACTGCACCGACACTCCCATTGCCATTTATATACTGCACTGACACTCCCATTGTCAGCCACATGCTGCACCGACACTCCCATTGCCAGTCACATACTGCACTGACACTCCCATTGCCAGTCACATGCTGTACCGACACTCCCATTGCCAGTCACATACTGCACCGACACTCCCATTGCCAGTCACATGCTGCACCGACACTCCCATTGCCAGTCACATGCTGTACCGACACTCCCATTGCCAGTCACATGCTGTACCGACACTCCCATTGCCAGTCACATGCTGTACCGACACTCCCATTTCCAGTGTACTGCTCAGTGGCACTTGATGACTATGTTTTTTAATATACAGTGCCACCTTGCTACTTAGTGGGTAATCATAGGTAATTGAGAATGGCCTTTACTACACAGTAAGGCAGCCTGGGGGCTGCCTAGTATCTCTGAGAGTGCAGGTCATGCCCCCACAGTGACACTTCCCTTGCAAAGTCCTACTCCACTGAACACCAATTTTGGGAGGTATGCATCACCCTCTGCCTCCAGGGCCTTCTTAGCAACAGTGTAAGCCTGTGGACAATGTAGTGCACTGGGGCCCCTACCCGCCCTCCAGTGGAAGGGTGGGGAGGTGCTATCAGCGGCAGCTTTGATGTCCCGTGGGTGGTATGGGGTGTTCTATCCAGTGCCGTTTCTAGCGGCGGGCGAGCCGTGCAACTGCACGGGGCGCCCGCCGCTGCACTTTAAAGGTCCTTTTCCCCCTCCTCCCCCTTCCCAAGTAATCCTGTTCGGGGGCGGAGTTTCGCGAAATGATGCGGTTGCGTCGTGACGTCACGACGCAATCGCGTCATTCCGCGAAACTCCGCCCCCCGAACAGGAGTACAGATGACAAGAGGAGGGGGAGCCAGCTGGAAGGAGGAGGCAGCCGGCGCGGGCCGAAGAGCGGGAAGAGCCTCTTCATATTGTATGTAAGTATTCTCTCTCCCCCCCTCCATCTCCCCCCACTAGACACTTGCCTGCAATGCTGTGTAAAATGGGGACTCTTGCCTGCAATGCTGTGTAAAATGGGGACTCTTGCCTGCAATACTGTGTAAAATGGGGACTCTTGCCTGCAATACTGTGTAAAATGGGGACTATTGCCTGCTGTACTGTGTAAAATGGGGACTATTGCCTGCTGTACTGTGTAAAATGGGGACACGTGCCTGCCGCAATGTGTAAAATGGGGACTCGTGCCTGTATACTTTGTAAAATGGGGACTCTTACCTGCCTTACTGTGTAAAATGGGGACTCGTGCCTGCCTTACTGTGTAAAATGGGGACTCGTGCCTGCCGTACTGTGTAAAATGGGGACTCGTGCCTGCCGTACTGTGTAAAATGGGGACTCTTGCCTGCCATACTGTGTAAAATGGGGACTCGTGCCTGCCGTACTGTGTAAAATGGGGACTCGTGCCTGCCGTACTGTGTAAAATGGGGACTCGTGCCTGCCGTACTGTGTAAAATGGGGACTCGTGCCTGCCGTACTGTGTAAAATGGGGACTCTTGCCTGCCGTACTGTGTAAAATTGGGACTCGTGCCTGCTGTACTGTGTAAAATGGGGACTCGTGCCTGCCGTACTGTGTAAAATGGGGACTTGTGCCTGTATACTGTGTAAAATGGGGACTCTTGCCTGCCGTACTGTGTAAAATGGGGACACTTGCCTGCCGTACTGTGTAAAATGGGGACTCGTGCCTGCCGTACTGTGTAAAATGGGGACTCGTGCCTGCCATACTGTGTAAAATGGGGACTCTTACCTGCCGTACTGTGTAAAATGGGGACTCGTGCCTGCCGTACTGTGTAAAATGGGGACTCGTGCCTGCCGTACTGTGTAAAATGGGGACTCTTGCCTGCCATACTGTGTAAAATGGGGACTCGTGCCTGCCGTACTGTGTAAAATGGGGACTCGTGCCTGCCGTACTGTGTAAAATGGGGACTCGTGCCTGCCGTACTGTGTAAAATGGGGACTCGTGCCTGCCGTACTGTGTAAAATGGGGACTCTTGCCTGCCGTACTGTGTAAAATTGGGACTCGTGCCTGCTGTACTGTGTAAAATGGGGACTCGTGCCTGCCGAACTGTGTAAAATGGGGACTTGTGCCTGTATACTGTGTAAAATGGGGACTCTTGCCTGCCGTACTGTGTAAAATGGGGACACTTGCCTGCCGTACTGTGTAAAATGGGGACTCGTGCCTGCCGTACTGTGTAAAATGGGGACTCGTGCCTGCCATACTGTGTAAAATGGGGACTCGTGCCTGCCGTACTGTGTAAAATGGGGACTCGTGCCTGCCATACTGTGTAAAATGGGGACTCGTGCCTGCCGTACTGTGTAAAATGGGGACTCTTGCCTGCCGTACTGTGTAAAATTGGGACTCGTGCCTGCTGTACTGTGTAAAATGGGGACTCGTGCCTGCCGTACTGTGTAAAATGGGGACTCGTGCCTGCCGTACTGTGTAAAATGGGGACTCGTGCCTGCCGTACTGTGTAAAATGGGGACTCTTGCCTGCCATACTGTGTAAAATGGGGACACGTGCCTGCTGCAGTGTGTAAAATGGAGACTTTTTTTTTCCCTGTGGTGGGCGTGATGATATTAGATGAGGCCACGCCCATTTTAATGAGGCCACACACCCTTTCCGGGAGCGCGCGCGCCTTCGACGCGCGCTTGCTTTTTCTTTTTCTATCTATAAGGGGGGGCATATATATATTTTTTTAATGTCAATGGGCGGGTGGGGGGGGGGGGGGGGGGCGCATTGGCTAGAAACAGCCCTGGTTCTATCTTCCGCTCAGCATGTAGGACCTGGAGCAGTAATGTCTGCTAATTACTCTTTTACTGCACAGATGGGAGATGGGGCGGGAGCGAGAACAGTAAACTGTAGCAGGGGGCATTGGACTGAATGAAGGGGCCCCGGTACATGGCTTTCAGAGTGGTAGGGGGTGTTTAATACGCAGGGGAGGGGTGTGTAGCGGATTGGGCTTGATAGTCATCATTTTCCGGTTGGAGGGCAGCTTGCTTGACTGCAGATATTTCTCTATTTCCTGGAAATAGATTTCTTAGCTTTTTATGGGATAAAAATAACTAGAGAGTCCCACCTTTCAGGAGGTACTGGGGACTTGCGGATCAGAGTTCAGGAGCCAGAGCAATCCACTGCCGAAAATATAAAACTGCATACCAGGCATGTGGAACAGGAGCAGGGACCTGCTGCTGGAAGGCTGATATCTCTGGCTCTGGGCATAGTAGAGACAAGATGTCAGTGTCCACCAAAAAGAGAGAGTCCCAGCTTTTGGAGTATACCCTCAAAAAAACTGTAAGTCAGACAGAACCCGAGATATCTGGCTGGGAAGAGCAATTAACAGGCTCAGATGGGGACCACTGCTTTGAAGTTAGATATCTCTGGTTCCCCAGGGCCGATTTAAAAAATCTGGTACCCCTGAAAAGAGGGGACCCTCAGCTAGCAGCCTAGGGCCCTTATACTTCTGGTGCCCTTGGGCAACTGCCCATTGAGTCCATACGAAAAGACGGCCCTGTCTGCCTCTCCCTGTGACCCACTTCCTTTTTCTGCCACCCACTGCCTCTTTCTGTCATCCTCTGCCTCCCCAGTGACTGACTGCATCTACCTGTCACACTCTACCTCCCCAGTCACCCACTGCCTCTCACCGTCATCCACTGGCTCTTTCTATGAGGCAGAGAAGGGGGGCCCAAGGAAAATTTTTGCACCTCTGTCTACCAATGGCAAGTTCTGCCTCTGCCTTATGCTGCCGTAGGATGTTCCATTCCATACAACAGTATCAATGAACCCACACACTGCCTTGTAGTTTTCGGTATCTGTATCATACCCTAGCTCTCTCTAGCATGTCAGAATACAGTTCATAGGTGTTATGGGTGTGGATCATAGGGTCGACCACACTCAGATCAACAGTCATTAGGTTGACCACTACTGGTCGACAGTGACTAGGTCGACACCTGAAATAGGTTGACACTGTCATTAGGTCATGAACACAGTCAACGTGGAAAAAGGTTGACATGAGGGGGTTTTTGTGTCGTTTTCTTCGTAAAGTGACCGGGAACCCCAATTAGTACACCATGTCCCCTAGCATGGCTCGCAAACTTTGGGCAAGGTTACTATTCCCAATCATAGTCCACGTGGATTGTAGAGTATAAGAAAGTTCAAGAAATGGAAAAAAAAGTGAAAAACTCATGTCGACCTTTTTCCATGTCAACCTAGTACATATCGACTTAGTGGCCATGTTGACCTATAGACCATGTCGACCTACTGCATGTTCACCAGTAGTGGTCAACCTAATGACTGTCGACCTAAGTGTGGTTGACCTAGAGACCGGATACCAGGTGTTATATAGAATAAAAATATGAATACATGATTTTATGTTCCATCAGACTATTATGGACATGCCCCATTAATTGTTGATATAATTATATTCTACATGACCTGGGGCAATTTATAAGAACATTTGGTATAATGGGAGTTTTGTTTCATTTTGGTTTTTATATTTTGAATCTAGCTCTAAGAATGTAGTGAACTGAGCGTCATACAACTATGCAGACTGTCTGTGAGCAGTGTTTCCATTGCATATATAAAATACCTTCCACTATGATCCATGCATGCATTTCATTTTTCAGATGATATGTTTAGTTAACATGATGCATGTATTCTTTACTGCATTGGGTAATATAAATCATGGAACTAAGACGATTTATCCCCTACGCATCACTAACCACAGAAAATGCCGCCAATTGTTTAGTATGATGAGATTTATATTAGTATGTGGTGACTGGTTTCTTCAGCCATAGCAACTACTATTTTTCTCTAATTTGCACCATAACTAAGCTATGTCCTTTTCATGTCTGTGTATATAATCAATGTCGGGTACCTTTTACAGTTCCTCTGGCCACTTCCACTCCGCAAAACACAAGATCATTGAACTGGCTACTACCAGTAACCACTCTCTCTCATTCTAAGTATATTCATAGTCTTCATTATCAGATGCTCCTTACTTAATTATAATTTACAGTACACAAGCCTTTACTTAAAACTATAAATAGTTTAGAATAATAATTCAGGAAGTATTCAATAAAAGTCTAATGGGGAGGTCAAACATTAAAGTGGTGTACCATATTTTATACTGTAAATGAATGCTTAATACTTAAAGGTAGGCAATAGTGTCTGTAGCAATTTTGAGACCAAAAAGCAATTTATGATGCCAGCTTAATCTTACTTTTACAAACATACTGTTCCATTAAGTTTGTTCAATGACTTTTTTGCCTTTCAGTTATTATTATTTATTTATTTTTGCTTATTGTTCTTGGTAAAACTTTAAGGTAATTTTATAAAATTGTAACATTTTGAAACAACTGCAACATCTGGTAATCTGTATGGCATTCAGAGTTTGTGCCACTTTATACCCTTTTCACATAAAGTGTGGACACGGGAAAAACCCAAGTCATTTGAAGATGTGATGTGAATGGGTCTACCCGGACTTTGTGTCCCAGTTCCATGACCCTTGTCTTGACCAGGAGTTTTCCAGAGTCTGAGCAAGAAAGTTGTGGTGTGAAAGGGTGTTCCTGGTTACTCTATCTGGGTTATGTTAAAATGCGCTAAATGAGCTCCTTTTATAGTACCCCTTTCACACTGAGGCATGGATACAGGAAAAACACCAGCATTGCGGAACCGGGTTACATAACCTGGGTAGACCCAATTACACCAGTAAACGACCTGGGTTTCTCCTGGGTCCTTACCTTGGTGTGAAAGAGGTATCAACATATGTTGAACCTGTCTTAATTTTCCCGGCTTGGATCCAGTTTTTCTGTGTGAAAGGGGTATAAGTACAACATAATATGTGGGTGTACATGTCTCCTATATAATAGGCCAGATCTGTGACTCTGTGCCTGTGTGACTAACGCTGTGCGGAGTCACAGCGCTGGGCGGAGTCACAGTCACAGATCTGGCCAATATGAATATCCTGACCCCAGCGTAACTGTGAGACCCCCACCCCCTGCTGAGTACATACAGGGAATGCAGGGAAGGGCCCCAGGACAGAGCACCCTGCGCACCTACTCACCTGCCACACACCGAGAGGAGCCAATCTGCCTACAGAGAGCTGGCCTGTAATGCGCTGTCCAACCACTGTGAGGGGCCACCATGATACGTAGTCCTGTGTGCTGCACCTGAGCAGAGGGACGAGCGGCCGGAGACCACAACTCCCAAGCACCTGTGCGGCCGCAGCTATAGACTGGCGGACATAGCCTTGCTGGGAGCTGTGCTAACAGCTGGGATCCTAGAGTGACGGTAGAGAGCAGTGTCTATCTCCATCCTGCCCGGCGCACCCACCCCTCGCCTACCCGTGGCACCCCTGATCCAACCCCCCTCCCCCACCCGCGGCACCCCTGCACCACCCCTCCCTCACCCGCTGCGCCCCCGCATCCGCCCCTCCCCCGCCGACAGCACCCAACACCCTCCCCTCCCCCACCCGCGGCACCTGCACACCTCCCCCACCCGCGGCAACCTGGCACCCAACCCCCTCTCCCACCCGCTGCACCCCCGCACTCACCCCCCTCCCCCACCTGCGGTACACCCACCCCTCCCCCACCCACGGCACTCCCACACTCAGCTCCCACACACACCTGCGACACCACCGCACCCTCCCCCACCCATGGCACCCCCATACCCAACCCCCTCCTCCACCTGCGGCACCCCCGCGCCCAACCCCCTCCCCCACCTGTGGAATCCCCGCACCCGGCCCTCCCCCACCCGCGGAACCCCTGCGGCACCCACTCTTCCCCCACCTGCGGCACCCGCCCCTCCCTCACCCATGGCCGTCACAAGGGGCTACTGCCCCTTCACCATCGCACACCCTTTGTCTGTGCAATATTTAACCACTCACAGAATTATGATTGGAGGTAATACTCCATATAATCAAAATATTGCATGCCCCAAAGGCCAGCAAGCGTTAAAGGGGCGTAGCCCCTTCCGATGGTGTGAAGAGCGCCCATAGGACGCGATGAGTCACCTAGTATATATATATATATATATATATAAATAAATACACTACTCAAAAAAATAAAGGGAACACTTAAACAACACAATGTAACTCCAAGTCAGTCACACTTCTGTGAAATCAAACTGTCCACTCAGGAAGCAACACTGATTGACAATCAATTTCACATGCTGTTGTGCAAATGGAATAGACAACAGGTGGGAATTATAGGCAATTAGCAAGACACCCCCAATAAAGGAGTTGTTCTGCAGGTGGTGACCACATACCACTACTCAGCTCCTATGCTTTCTGGCTGATGTTTTGGTTACTTTTGAAAGCAGGCGGTGCTTTCACTCTAGTGGTAGCATGAGACTGAGTCTACAACCCACACAAGTGGCTCAGGTAGTGCAGCTCATCCAGGATGGCACATAGATCCCATAGATCTGAGGACTGGAGAAGAGCGGCGCCGGCGGAGGAGGAGGTCTGGAATCAGGAGCGGAGATTGTAAATATACTTTTACTTTATTTTTATTTTTCTTCCAGCTGCGCTACAGGGGCACAAATGGGGGCGTAACTGACCACGCCCCCATATGAAGCCATGCCCCTATTTTTGCCCGGGGCGCCACAAGGGCAAGAACCGGCCCTGGCTCCCAGTTAGCAGTATCAACCTCGGCTTTGCCTCCCAGATGGTGGGATTTGGTGTAGCTGATGTAGTGTAGTGATGTATGTAGTGTAGTAATGTATTGCAGTTTATAGGGGCGTGTAGTGCACTAATGTGGTGTAGCATATAAGGAGATGTAGTGTAGTGATGTAGTGTAGCATATAGGGTATGTAGTGCAGTATATAGGGAGTGCACTGATGTGGTGTAGCATATAAGGGGATGCAGTGTAGTGATGTAGTATAGCATATAGGGTATGTAGTGCAGTATATAGGGGCATGCAGTGCACTGATGTGGTGTAGCATATAAGGGGATATTGGGGGTCATTCCGCGTTGATCGCTATCTGAAATTGTTCGCAGCGATCAGGCTACAAATCGGCAGTTCTGCGCATGTGGCGCAATGCGCACGCACGACGTACGGGCACAACTAATGATGTAGTTTTGCACAGGGTCTAGCGATGCATTTCAGTTGCACTGCTTGCCGCAGAGTGATTGGCATGAAGTGGGCGTTTCTGGGTGGCAACTGACCGTTTTCAGGGAGTGTGCGGAAAAACGTAGGCGTGGCTGGCCGAACGCTGGGCGGGTTTGTGACGTCAAATCCGGAACTGAATAGTCTGAAGTGATCGCAAGCGCTGAGTAGGTTTTGAGCTACTCTGAAACTACACAAAAAAATGTTGTAGCCGCTCTGTGATACAACCGTTCGCACTTCTGCTAAGCTGAAATACACTCCCAGTGGGCGGCGGCATAGCGTTTGCACGGCTGCTAAAACTAGCTAGCGAGCGATCAACTCGGAATGACCCCCGTAGTGCAGTAGTGTAGTGTATAGGGTATGTAGTGCAGTGTATAGGGGCATGTAGTGTAGTGATGTAGTTCAGCGTGTAGGGGATGTAGTATAGTGGTGCAGTGGGTAGGGGAATGTAGTGCAGTGATGACGTGTTATGATATAGTTCAGTGATATAGTGCAAGGTATGGGGACACACAGAGGAGCATGTATTTGAACACGGTGCTGGAGGTGCATGTGACGCATAGGGCATTCGAGGCACATAGGGGAATATTGTCCAATAGTATCCCCCTTTTTTCAAAACGTTTGATAATCTAATTATTTTAGTTTGACAGGGTTTTGGGTGTTCTTTTGTTTTGCTTTTTTTTTAATGGGCAGGGGGTGGGGTGTAAGCCAAATTACTGCCAGGTGACGAAAATCCTAGTTTCGGCCCTGACACATGCATTCCCACACCTGAACGTGGCGGGTTTTCACTCTCCCTGGGCAGCGGCTATCTGATCGCAGACCTCTGCAAATTTGCAGCACAGCGATCAGGTCTGAATCGGGCCAAAAACAAGAGTACAATATGTAGCATGTCCTTGTTACCTGTTCATAAGAGAAATGGTCAAACAAGACTGTCCCAACTGGTCTTTATCTACCAGAAATATCTCCTGTTTCCAAACAAAGTACCATAAATTGTCATAAAATTTTTACATGATCCCAGGCAGTGTTTGGAGTTAGCAATTATTTTTGAACTCTGGAGAACCTCCAGATCATAGTTTGGGTTCAG